>NC_053026.1:453625931-453902552 GCF_003073215.2 Triticum urartu | reverse complement strand
ATGTTCCTAAAAATAAGGGTGAATCTTCTAGTAAGGAAACTGCGGATCTCAAATCTATAAGTATTCATCCCAATCTTTTTGCTATCATTAAGGAACCATTTGTTACAAATGAATTTTTCGATCTTGTGCCTAAAAGTTTGATAATCAATAAAAATAAAGAAATTCCTAAGGATGGTATATGCCTCATTGAAGAATTACCTACCAAAGATGGCAATACCTAGATCTATCCTTGCTTTTTAGGCCTAGCTAGGGGCGTTAAACGATAGCGCTTGTTGGGAGGCAACCCAATTTTATTTTTATTACTTGCTTTTTGCTCCTGTTTAGTAATAAATAATTTATCTAACCTCTGTTTTGGTTGTGTTTTTTGTGTTTAATTAGTGTTTGTGCCATGTAGAACCGTTGGGAAGACTTGGGGAAAGTCTTGATATCTTGCTGTAAAAAACAGAAACTTTAGCGCTCACGAGAACTGCTGCCATTTTTATTTGGAAAGTGCTATTTAGTTAATTATTATTGAATATGATTAATAGACAAATTCCTCACGTCCAGAAATTTATTTTAGAATTTTTGGGGTTCCAGATCTTGCGCTAGTTACAGATTACTACAGACTGTTCTGTTTTTGACAGATTCTGTTTTTCGTGTGTTGTTTGCTTATTTTGATGAATCTATGGCTAGTAAAATAGTTTATAAACCATATAGAAGTTGGAATACATTAGGTTTAACACCAATATAAATAAATAATGAGTTCATTACAGTACCTTTAATTGATCTTTTGTTTTCTTTCGCTAACGGAGCTCACGAGATTTTCTACTTTAAGTTTTGTGTTGTGAAGTTTTCAAGTTTTGGGTAAAGATTTGATGGATTATGGAACAAGGAGCGGAAAGAGACTAAGCTTGGGGATGCCCATGGAACCCCCAAGATAATATAAGTACACCTAAAAGCCAAAGCTTGGGGATACCCCGGAAGGCATCCCCTCTTTCGTCTACTTCCATCGGTAACTTTACTTGGAGCTATATTTTTATTCACCACATGATATGTCTTTGCTTGGAGCGTCTTGTATGGTTTGAGTCTTTGCTTTTTAGTTTACACAATCATCCTTTCTGTACACACCTTTTGAGAGAGCCATACATGACTTGGAATTTGTTAGAATACTCTATGTGCTTCACTTATATCTTTTGAGTTATATAGTTTTGCTCTAGTACTTCACTTATATCTTTTATAGCACGGTGGTGGATTTGTTTTATAGAAACTATTGATCTCTCATGCGTCACTTAGATTATTTTGAGAGTATTAAATAGCATGGTAATTTTCTTAAATAATCCTAATATGCTAGGTATTCAAGATTAGTAAAACATTTCTTATGAGTGTTTTGAATACTAAGAGAAGTTTGATGCTTGATGAATATTTTGAGATATGGAGGTAATAATATCAAAGTCGTGCTAGTTGAGTAGTTTTGAATTTGAGAAATGCTTGTGTTGAAGTTTGCAAGTCCCGTAGCATGCACGTATGGTAAACGTTATGTAACAAATTTGAAACATGAGGTGTTCTTTGATTGTCCTCCTTATGAGTGGCGGTCGGGGACGAGCGATGGTCTTTTCCTACCAATCTATCCCCCTAGGAGCATGCGCGTAGTGCTTGTTTTTTGATGACTTGTAGATTTTTGCAATAAATATGTGAGTTCTTTATGACTAATGTTGAGTCCATGGATTATACGCACTCTCACCCTTCCATCATTGCTAGCCTCTTCGGTACCGTGCATTGCCCTTTCTCACATTGAGAGTTGGTGCAAACTTCGCCGGTGCATCCAAACCCCGTGATATGATATGCTCTTTAACACATAAACCTCCTTATATCTTCCTCAAAACAGCCACCATACCTACCTATTATGGCATTTCCATAGCCATTCCAAGATATATTGCCATGCAACTTTCCACCATTCTGTTTATCATGACACATTCATCATTGTCATATTTCTTAGCATGATCATGTAGTTGACATAGTATGTGTGGCAAAGCCACCGTTCATAATTCTTTCATACATGTCACTCTTGGTTCATTGCATATCCCGGTACACCACCAGAGGCATTCATATAGAGTCATCTTTTGTTCTAGCATCCGACTTGTAATCATTGAGTTGTAAATAAATAGAAGTGTAATGATCATCATTTTCTAGAGCATTGTCCCAAGTGAGGAATTAAAAAATAGGAGAGAAAGGCCATAAAGAAGAGAAGGCCCAAAAAAGAGAAAAAGAGAGAAGGGACAATGCTACTATCCTTTGCCACACTTGTGATTCAAAGTAGCACCATAATCTTGATGATAGAGAGTCTTTTGTTTTGTCACTTTCATATACTAGTGGGAATTTTTCATTATAGAACTTGGCTTGTATATTCCAACAATGGGCCTTCTCAAGTGCCCTAGGTCTTCGTGAGCAAGCAAGTTGGATGCACACCCACTTAGTTTCTTTTGTTGAGCTTTCATACATTTATAGCTCTAGTGCATCCGTTGCATGGCAATCCCTACTCCTTGCATTAGCATCAATCGATGGGCATCTCCATAGCCCATTGATTAGCCTCGTTGATGTGAGACTTTCTCCTTTTTTGTCTTCTCCACATAACCCCCATCATCATATTCTATTTCACCCATAGTGCTATGTCCATGGCTCGCGCTCATATATTGCGTGAAAGTTTATAGGTTTGAGATTACTAAAGTATGAAACAACTGCTTGGCTTGTCATCGGGGTTGTGCATGATGAGAGCATTCTTGTGTGACGAAAATGGAGCATGACTAAACTATATGATTTTGTAGGGATGAAGTTTCTTTGGCCATGTTATTTTGAGAAGACATAATTGCTTAGTTAGTATGCTTGAAGTATTATTATTTTTATGTCAATATGAACTTTTATCTTGAATCTTTCGGATCTGAATATTCATACCACAATTAAGAATAATTAAATTAAAATTATGCCAAGTAGCACTCCGCATCAAAATTATCTTTTTTATCATTTACCTACTCGAGGATGAGCAGGAATTAAGCTTGGGGATGCTTGATACGTCTCCAACGTAGCTATAATTTTTGATTGCTCCATGCTATATTATCTACTGTTTTGGACATTATTGGGCTTTACTATCCACTTTTATATTATTTTTGGGACTAACCTATTAACCGGAGGCCCATCCCAGAATTGCTATTTTTTTGCCTATTTCAGAGTTCCGCAGAAAAGGAATATCAAACGGAGTCCAAACGGAATGAAACCTTCGGGAACGTGATTTTCGGAATGGACATCATCTAGGAGACTTGGACCCTACATCAAGAAATAAAGGAGGAAGCCACGAGGTAGGGGGCGCGCCTACCCCCCCCCCCCACAGTCGTGCCCTCCACCCTTGTGGGCCCGCTGTTGCTCCACCGACGTACACCTTCCTCCTATATATACCTACGTACCCCCAAACGATCAGATACGGAGCCAAAACCCTAATTCCACCGCCGTAACTTTCTGTATCCATGAGATCCCATCTTGGGGCCTATTCCGGAGCTCCGCCGGAGGGGGCATCCATCACGGAGGGCTTCTACATCAACACCATAGCCTCTCCGATGAAGTGTGAGTAGTTTACCTCAGACCTTCAAGCCCATAGTTATTAGCTAGACGGCTTCTTCTCTCTTTCTGGATCCCAATACAATGTTCTCCCCCTCTCTTGTGGAGATCTATTCGATGTAATGTTCTTTTTGCGGTGTGTTTGTTGAGACCGATGAATTGTGGGTTTATGATCAAGATTATCTATGAACAATATTTGAATCTTCTCTAAATTCTTTTATGTATGATTGGTTATCTTTGCAAGTCTCTTCGAATTATCAGTTTGGTTTGGCCTACTAGATTGATCTTTCTGGCAATTGGAGAAGTGCTTAGCTTTGGGTTCAATCTTGCGGTGTCCTTTCCCAGTGACAGTAGGGGCAGCAAGGCACGTATTGTATTCTTGTCATCGAGGATAACAAGATGTTTTTTTATCATATTGCATGAATTTATTCCTCTACATCATGTCATCTTGCTTAAGGCGTTACTCTATTTTCATGAACTTAATACTCTAGATGCATGCTGGATAGCGGTCGATGAGTGGATTAATAGTAGTAGATGTAGGTAGGAGTCGGTCTACTTGTCTCGGACGTGATGCCTATATACATGATCATACCTAGATATTCTCATAACTGTGCTCAATTCTGTCAATTGCTCAGCAGTAATTCGTTCACCCACCGTAAAATACTTATGCTCTTGAGAGAAGCCACTAGTGAAACCTATGGCCCCCGGGTCTATCTTCATCATATTAATCTTCCAATACTTAGTTATTTCCTTTGCTTTTTATTTTGCTTTTATTTTACTTTGCATCTTTATCACAAAAATACCAAAAATATTATTCTATCATATCTATCAAATCTCACTCTCGTAAGTGACCTGAAGGGATTGACAACCCCTTATCGCGTTGGTTGCGAGGAGTTATTTGTTTTGTGCAGGTACGAGGGACTCACCACTACTAGGGAAAACCCTTGTAGTAGCGCGGGTAATTGCCTAGTAGTAGCGCGGGGGACTGCGCTACTGCTAGGGCGCTACAACTAACTTTTAGCAGTAGCGTGGGTGGCACCCGCGCTACTGCTACTTGTAGTAGTAGTAGCGCGGTTGCCACCCGCGCTACTACTACTTAGTTGTAGAGTGTGTCAAGGCCCCGCGCTACTACTAACTAATTGAGAATTAAAAAATCCATCCATGGCGGCTGCTTTTGCTGGGCATCGTCCTCTCCATCCATGGCTGCTACTGGTCCTGGAGGGGATGAAGTTGTCCGTGGTGTTGGTGATTCCCCACCCAACTTGTGCCTGCACCTCTCGTGTACTGCTGCTACAAGAGAAGAGAAAATTATTAGAAAGAGGAATAGAGAGATAGAGAGAAGTACGAGGAGGAACTCACCGGTGGCCGCCGGAGTTGGAGCCGACACCCGAAACCCTAGATGAAGCTCGGTGACCTGGTGCTGCTTGTCGTGGGACCCTTGACCCGGCGAGGAGGTGCAAGTGGCTGCGTCCATGGCGGATCTGGTCGCCGCCATGGATGACGCTTTGCTGGTTTTCGTCTCCTTCCACCAGCGGAGAAGAAGGAGCATGGAGGGGGAGGGGAGGGGTCTGCAGTGCCGCCGAGGATGGAGGATGGAGGGGGAGGGAGGGGGAGAGGAGGTCGCGGGATTTGTGAGTGCCGCCGAGGTGCGAGGCCGGCAGTGGGAGTGGGTGAGGAAGGGAATGGCGAGTGGGAGGAGAAGGGGAATCAGAAGAGTGTGGGTTTGGATTTGTGCCTCGGCACGCTATGTGTACGTATGTCTTGGTGGGTCGATAGTAGTAGGGCGGGTTTATACCCCTCGCTACTACTATGGCATGTCCCGGGTGGGCACGGTAGAGACCACTTAGTAGTAGCGAGGGTTATAAACCCGCGCTACTACTATCGACTTAGTAGTAGCGCGGGTTTATACCCCTCGCTACTACTATAGCATGTTCCGGGGGCGCACGGCAGAGACCACTTAGTAGTAGCGAGGGTTAAAAACCCGCGCTACTACTATCAACTTAGTAGTAGCGAGGGGTAAAAACCCGCGCTACTAGTAAGTAGCAGTAGCGAGGGTTATAAACCCTCGCTACTAGTAAGCGTCTGCCTATAAGCTTTTCCCTAGTAGTGCGCGCATAGACTCCTACTGGATTGATACCTTGGTTCTCAAAAACTGAGGGAAATACTTACGCTACTTTGCTGCATCATCCTTTCCTCTTCAAGGAAATCCAATGCAGTGCTCAAGAGGTAGCAAAATACCAAAAATATTATCTTATCATATCTATCAGATCTCACTCTCGTAAGTGACCGAGAAGGGCTTGACAACCCCTTTATCGCGTTGGTTGCGAGGTTCTTATTTGTTTGTGTAGGTGCGTGTGACTTGAGCGTGATCTCCTACTGGATTGATACCTTGGTTCTCAAAAACTAAGGGAAATACTTACGCTACTTTGCTGCATCACCCTTTCCTCTTCAAAGGAAAACCAACGCAGTGCTCAAGAGGTAGCAGAGCCTTGCCGAAATTAAGCAATTTGAGGAAATTGTACGCAAGCAAGGAAGGCACTAGAAGAATCAAGGTGTTGGTTTTGAACGAAAGTTCAATGCCAGTGGAGTTGAGTGGGAAGAAGTTCAATACCCCAAGACGAAGTTTGTTCCTCAACAAGAGAAGTATGATCCTACTTTCTCCAAAGGAACACAAGCTCAAGATGATCTTCCTGAAGGAAATATGCCCTAGAGGCAATAATAATGTTATTATTTTATTTCCTTATATCATGATAAATGTTTATTATTCATGCTAGAATTGTATTATCCAGAAACATAATACTTGTGTGAATACATAGACAAACTAAACGTCACTAGTATGCCTCTACTTGACTAGCTCATTAATCAAAGATGGTTATGTTTCCTAAACCATAGACATGTGTTGTCATTTGATTAACGGGATCACATTATTAGGAGAATGATGTGATTGACATGACCCATTCCATTAGCTTAGCACCCGATCGTTTAGTATGTTGCTATTGCTTTCTTCATAACTTATACATGTTCCGATGACTATGAGATTATGCAACTCCCGTTTGCCAGAGGAACACTTTGTGTGCTACCAAACGTCACAACGTAACTAGGTGATTATAAAGGTGTTCTACAGGTGTCTCCAAAGGTACATGTTGGGTTGGCGTATTTCGAGATAAGGATTTGTCACTCCGATTGTCGGAGAGGTATCTCTGGGCCCTCTCGGTAATGCACATCACCTAAGCCTTGCAAGCAATACAACTAATGAGTTAGTTGCGAGATGATGTATTACGGAACAAGTAAAGAGACTTGCCGGCAACGAGATTGAACTAGGTATTGAGATACCGACGATCGAATCTCGGGCAAGTAACATACCGATGACAAAGGGAACAACGTATGTTGTTATGCGGTCTGACCGATAAAAGATCTTCGTAGAATATGTGGGAGCCAATATGAGCATCCAGGTTCTGCTATTGCTTATTGACCGAAGACGTGTCTCGATCATGTCTACATTGTTCTCGAACCCGTAGGGTCCGCACGCTTAAGGTTTCGATGACAGTTATATTACGAGTTTATTAGTTTTGATGTACCGAAGTTAGTTCAGAGTCCCGGATATGATCACGGACATAACGAGGAGTCTCGAAATGGTCGAGACATAAAGATTGATATATTGGACGACTATATTTGGACACCGGAAGTGTTCCGGGGAAGTTTCGGATAAAACCGGAGTACTAGGGGGTTACCGGAACCCCCCGGGGGGTTAATGGGCCTCATGGGCCTAAAGTGGAGAAGAGGAGGGGCGGCTAGGGCAGGCCGCGCGCCCCCTCCCCCTCTAGTCCGAATTGGACAAGGAGGGAGGGGCGGCGCCCCCCCCCCTTTCCATCCTCTCCTCTCTCCCTTCCTCCCCCCTCTCCTACTTGGGCAAGGAAAAGGAGGGAGTCCTACTCCCGGTAGGAGTAGGACTCCTCCCTGGCGCGCCTCATCATGGCCGCCCGCCCCTCCCCCTTGCTCCTTTATATACGGGGACAGGGGGCACCTCTAGACACAACAATTGATCCTTGAGATCTCTTAGCCGTGTGCGGTGCCCCTCTCCACCATAATCATCGATAATAATATAGCGGTGCTTAGGTGAAGCCCTGCGACGGTAGAACATCAAGATCGTCACCACGCCGTCGTGCTGACGGAACTCTTCCCCCACACTTTGCTGGATCGGAGTCCGGGGATCGTCATCGAGCTGAATGTGTGCTAGAACTCGGAGGTGCCGTAGTTTTGGTGCTTGATCGGTCGGGTCGTGAAGACGTACGACTACATCAACTGCGTTGTTATAACGCTTCCGCATTCGGTCTACGAGGATACGTGGACAACACTCTCCCCTCGCGTTGCTATGCATCACCATGATCTTGCGTGTGCGTAGGAATTTTTTTGAAATTACTACGTTCCCCAATAGTGGTATCAGAGCCTAGGTTTTATGTGTTGATGTTATATGCACGAGTAGAACACAAGTGAGTTGTGGGCGATATAAGTCATACTGCTTACCAGCATGTCATACTTTGGTTCGGCGGTATTGTTGGATGAAGCGGCCCGGACCGACATTACGCGTACGCTTACGGGAGACTGGTTCTACCGACGTGCTTTGCACACAGGTGGCTGGCGGGTGTCAGTTTCTCCAGCTTTAGTTGAACCAGGTGTGGCTACGCCCGGTCCTTGAGAAGGTTAAAACAGCACCAACTTGACAAACTATCGTTGTGGTTTTGATGCGTAGGTAAGATTGGTACTTGCTTAAGCCCGTAGCAGCCACGTAAAACTTGCAACAAACAAAGTAGAGGACGTCTAACTTGTTTTTGCAGGGCATGTTGTGATGTGATATGGTCAAGACATGATGCTAAATTTTATTGTATGAGATGATCATGTTTTGTAACTGAGTTATCGGCAACTGGCAGGAGCCATATGGTTGTCGCTTTATTGTATGCAATGCAATCGCGCTGTAATGCTCTACTTTATCACTAAGCGGTAGCGATAGTCGTGGAAGCATAAGATTGGCGAGACGACAACGATGCAACAATGGAGATCAAGGTGTCGCGCCGGTGACGATGGTGATCATGACGGTACTTCAGAGATGGAGATCACAAGTACAAGATGATGATGGCCATATCATATCACTTATATTGATTGCATGTGATGTTTATCTTTTATGCATCTTAGCTTGCTTTGATTAACGGTAGCATTATAAGATGATCTCTCACTAAATTTCAAGATAAAAGTGTTCTCCCTGAGTATGCACCGTTGCCAAAGTTCGTCGTGCCCAGACACCACGTGATGATCGGGTGTGATAAGCTCTACGTCCATCTACAACGAGTGCAAGCCAGTTTTTGCACACGTAGAATACTCAGCTTAAACTTGACGAGCCTAGCATATGCAGATATGGCCTCGGAACATTGAGACCGAAAGGTCGAGCGTGAATCATATAGTAGATATGATCAACATAGCAATGTTCACCATTGAAAACTACTCCATTTCACGTGATGATCGGTTATGGTTTAGTTGATTTGGATCACGTAATCACTTAGAAGATTAGAGGGATGTCTTTCTAAGTGGGAGTTCTTAAATAATATGATTAATTGAACTTAAATTTATCATGAACTTAGTACCTGATAGTATCTTGCTTGTTTATGTTTGATTGTAGATAGATGGCCCGTGCTGTTGTTCCATTGAATTTTAATGCGTTCCTTGAGAAAGCAAAGTTGAAAGATGATGGTAGCAATTACACGGACTGGGTCCGTAACTTCAGGATTATCCTCATTGCTGCACAGAAGAATTACATCCTGGAAGCACCGCTGGGTGCCAGGCCTGCTGCTGGAGCAACACCAGATGTTATGAACGTCTGGCAGAGCAAAGCTGATGACTACTCGATAGTTCAATGTGCCATGCTTTATGGCTTAGAATCGGGACTTCAACGACGTTTTGAACGTCATGGAGCATATGAGATGTTCCAGGAGTTGAAGTTAATATTTCAAGCAAATGCCCGGATTGAGAGATATGAAGTCTCCAATAAGTTTTATAGCTGCAAGATGGAGGAGAACAGTTCTGTCAGTGAGCATATACTCAAAATGCCTGGGTATAATAATCACTTGATTCAATTGGGAGTTAATCTTCCAGATGATTGCGTCATTGACAGAATTCTCCAATCACTACCACCTAGCTACAAGAGCTTCGTGATGAACTATAATATGCAAGGGATGAATAAGACTATTCCCGAGCTCTTCGCAATGCTGAAAGCTGCGGAGGTAGAAATCAAGAAGGAGCATCAAGTGTTTATGGTCAACAAGACCACTGGTTTCAAGAAAAAGGGCAAAGGGAAGAAGAAGGGGAACTTCAAGAAGAACAGCAAGCAAGTTGCTGCTCAAGAGAAGAAACCCAAATCTGGACCTAAGCCTGAAATTGAGTGCTTCTACTACAAGCAGACTGGTCACTGGAAGCGGAACTGCCCGAAGTATTTGGCGGATAAGAAGGATGGCAAGGTGAACAAAGGTATATGTGATATACATGTTATTGATGTGTACCTTACTACAGCTCGCAGTAGCACCTGGGTATTTGATACTGGTTCTGTTGCTAATATTTGCAACTCGAAACAGGGACTACGGATTAAGCGAACACTGGCGAAGGACGAGGTGACGATGCGCGCGGGAAATGGTTCCAAAGTCGATGTGATCGCGGTCGGCACGCTACCTCTACATCTACCATCGGGATTAGTATTATACCTAAATAATTGTTATTTGGTGCCAGCGTTGAGCATGAACATTATATCTGAATCTTGTTTAATGCGAGACTGTTATTCATTTAAATCAGAGAATAATGGTTGTTCTATTTATATGAGTAATATCTTTTATGGTCATGCACCGTTGAAGAATGGTCTATTTTTGATGAATCTCGATAGTAGTGATACACATATTCATAATGTTGAAACCAAAAGATGTAGAGTTGATAATGATAGTGCAACTTATTTGTGGCACTGCCGTTTAGGTCATATCGGTATAAAACGCATGAAGAAACTCCATACTGATGGACTTTTGGAATCACTTTATTATGAATCACTTGGTACTTGCGAACCGTGCCTCATGGGCAAGATAACTAAAACACCGTTCTCCGGTACTATGGAGAGAGCAATAGATTTGTTGGAAATCATACATACAGATGTATGTGGTCCAATGAATGTTGAAGCTCGTGGAGGATATCGTTATTTTCTCACCTTCACAGATGATTTAAGCAGATATGGGTATATCTATTTAATGAAATATAAGTCTGAAACATTTGAAAAGTTCAAAGAATTTCAGAGTGAAGTTGAAAATCATCGTAACAAGAAAATAAAGTTTCTACGATCTGATCGTGGAGGAGAATATTTGAGTTACGAGTTTGGTCTACATTTGAAACAATGCGGAATAGTTTCGCAACTCATGTCACCCGGAACACCACAGCGTAATGGTGTGTCCGAACATCATAATCGTACTTCACTTGATATGGTGCGATCTATGATGTCTCTTACAGATTTACCGCTATCGTTTTGGGGTTATGCTTTAGAGACGGCCGCATTCACGTTGAATAGGGCACCATCAAAATCCGTTGAGACGACGCCTTATGAACTCTGGTTTGGCAAGAAACCAAAGTTGTCATTTCTGAAAGTTTGGGGCTGCGATGCTTATGTGAAAAAACTTCAACCTGATAAGCTCGAACCCAAATCGGAGAAATGTGTCTTCATAGGATACCCAAAGGAGACTATTGGGTACACCTTCTATCACATATCCGAAGGCAATACATTTGTCGCTAAGAATGGATCCTTTCTAGAGAAGGAGTTTCTCTCGAAAGAAGTGAGTGGGAGGAAAGTAGAACTTGATGGGGTAACTGTACCTGCTCCCTTATTGGAAAGTAGTACATCACAGAAACCGGTTTCTGTGACACCTACACCAATTAGTGAGGAAGCTAATGATAATGATCATGAAACTTCAGAACAAGTTACTACCGAACCTCGTAAATCAACCAGAGTAAGATCCGCACCAGAGTGGTACGGTAATCCTATTCTGGAAGTCATGCTACTAGATCATGATGAACCTACGAACTATGAAGAAGCGATGGTGAGCCCAGATTCCGCAAAATGGCTTGAAGCCATGAAATCTGAGATGGGATCCATGTATGAGAACAAAGTGTGGACTTTGGTTGACTTGCCCAATGATAGGCAAGCAATTGAGAATAAATGGATCTTCAAGAAGAAGACTGACGCTGACGGTAATATTACTGTCTACAAAGCTCGACTTGTCGCAAAAGGTTTTCGACAAGTTCAAGGGATTGACTACGATGAGACCTTCTCACCCGTAGCGATGCTTAAGTCTGTCCGAATCATGTTAGCAATTGCCGCATTTTATGATTTTGAAATTTGGCAGATGCATGTCAAAACTGCATTCCTGAATGGATTTCTGGAAGAAGAGTTGTATATGATGCAGCCGGAAGGTTTTGTCGATCCAAAGGGAGCTGACAAAGTGTGCAAGCTCCAGCGATCCATTTATGGACTGGTGCAAGCCTCTCGGAGTTGGAATAAACGCTTTGATAGTGTGATCAAAGCATTTGGTTTTGTACAGACTTTTGGAGAAGCCTGTATTTACAAGAAAGTGAGTGGGAGCTCTGTAGCATTTCTGATATTATATGTAGATGACATATTACTAATCGGAAATGATATAGAATTTCTGGATAGCATAAATGGATACTTGAATAAGAGTTTTTCAATGAAAGACCTCGGTGAAGCTGCTTACATATTGGGCATTAAGATCTATCGAGATAGATCAAGACGCTTAATTGGACTTTCACAAAGCACATACCTTGACAAAGTTTTGAAGAAGTTCAAAATGGATCAAGCAAAGAAAGGATTCTTGCCTGTGTTACAAGGTGTGAAATTGAGTAAGACTCAATGCCCGACCAATGCAGAAGATAGAGAGAAAATGAAAGATGTTCCCTATGCTTCAGCCATAGGCTCTATCATGTATGCAATGTTGTGTACCAGACCTGATGTGTGTATTGCTATAAGTCTAGCAGGGAGGTACCAAAGTAATCCAGGAGTGGATCACTGGACAGCGATCAAGAACATCCTGAAATACCTGAAAAGGACTAAGGATATGTTTCTCATATATGGAGGTGACAAAGATCTCATCGTAAATGGTTACGTTGATGCAAGCTTTGACACTGATCCGGACGATTCTAAATCGCAAACCGGATACGTGTTTACATTGAATGGTGGAGCTGTCAGTTGGTGCAGTTCTAAACAAAGCGTTGTGGCGGGATCTACATGTGAAGCAGAGTACATAGCTACTTTAGAAGCAGCAAACAAAGGAGTTTGGATGAAGGAGTTTATATCCGATCTAGGTGTCATACCTAGTGCATCGGGTCCAATGAAAATCTTTTGTGACAATACTGGTGCAATTGCCTTGGCAAAGGAATCCAGATTTCACAAGAGAACCAAGCACATCAAGAGACGCTTCAATTCCATCCGGGATCTAGTCCAGGTGGGAGACATAGAGATTTGCAAGATACATACGGATCTGAATGTTGCAGACCCATTGACTAAGCCTCTTCCACGAGCAAAACATGATCAGCACCAAAACTCCATGGGTGTTAGAATCATTACTGCGTAATCTAGATTATTGACTCTAGTGCAAGTGGGAGACTGAAGGAAATATGCCCTAGAGGCAATAATAATGTTATTATTTTATTTCCTTATATCATGATAAATGTTTATTATTCATGCTAGAATTGTATTATCCGGAAACATAATACTTGTGTGAATACATAGACAAACTAAACGTCACTAGTATGCCTCTACTTGACTAGCTCATTAATCAAAGATGGTTATGTTTCCTAAACCATAGACATGTGTTGTCATTTGATTAACGGGATCACATTATTAGGAGAATGATGTGATTGACATGACCCATTCCATTAGCTTAGCACCCGATCGTTTAGCATGTTGCTATTGCTTTCTTCATAACTTATACATGTTCCGATGACTATGAGATTATGCAACTCCCGTTTGCCAGAGGAACACTTTGTGTGCTACCAAACGTCACAACGTAACTGGGTGATTATAAAGGTGTCCTACAGGTGTCTCCAAAGGTATATGTTGGGTTGGCGTATTTCGAGATTAGGATTTGTCACTCCGATTGTCGGAGAGGTATCTCTGGGCCCTCTCGGTAATGCACATCACCTAAGCCTTGCAAGCAATACAACTAATGAGTTAGTTGCAAGATGATGTATTACAGAACGAGTAAAGAGACTTGACGGCAATGAGATTGAACTAGGTATTGAGATACCGACGATCGAATCTCGGGCAAGTAACAAACAGATGACAAAGGGAACAACGTATGTTGTTATGCGGTCTGACCGATAAAAGATCTTCGTAGAATATGTGGGAGCCAATATGAGCATCCAGGTTCCGCTATTGGTTATTGACCGGAGACGTGTCTCGATCATGTCTACATTGTTCTCGAACCCGTAGGGTCCGCACGCTTAAGGTTTTGATGACAGTTATATTATGAGTTTATTAGTTTTGATGTACCGAAGTTAGTTCAGAGTCCCGGATATGATCACGGACATAACGAGGAGTTTCGAAATGGTCGAGACATAAAGATTGATATATTGGACGACTATATTCGGACACCGGAAGTGTTCCGGGGAAGTTTCGGATAAAACCGGAGTACCGGGGGGTTACCGGAACCCCCCGGGGGGGTTAATGGGCCTCATGGGCCTAAAGTGGAGAAGAGGAGGGGCGGCCAGGGCAGGCCGCGCGCCCGCTCCCCCTCTAGTTCGAATTGGACAAGGAGGGTGGGGCGGCGCCCCCCCCTTTCCTTCCTCTCCTCTCTCCCTTCCTTCCCTCTCTCCTACTTGGACAAGGAAAAGGAGGGAGTCCTACTCCCGGTAGGAGTAGGACTCCTCCCTGGCGCGCCTCAACATGGCCGGCCGCCCCTCCCCCTTGCTCCTTTATATACGGGGACAGGGGGCACCTCTAGACACAACAATTGATCCTTGAGATCTCTTAGCCGTGTGCGGTGCCCCTCTCCACCATAATCCTCGATAATATTGTAGCGATGCTTAGGCGAAGCCCTGCGACGGTAGAACATCAAGATCGTCACCACGCCGTCGTGCTGACGGAACTCTTCCCCGACACTTTGCTGGATCGGAGTCTGGGGATCGTCATCGAGCTGAACATGTGCTAGAACTTGGAGGTGCCGTAGTTTCGGTGCTTGATCGGTCGGGTTGTGAAGACGTACGACTACATCAACCGCGTTGTTATAACGCTTCCGCTTTCGGTCTACAAGGGTACGTGGAGAACACTCTCCCCTCTCGTTGCTATGCATCACCATGATCTTGCGTGTGCGTAGGAATTTTTTTGAAATTACTACGTTCCCCAACACTTCCACCACAAGACCACAAGCAAAAAGGCAAGGACAAGCTTCAAGAGGATATTGATGCATTTGAAGAAGCTCCCAAGGCCTTGGTCAAGTGGGTTCCATAGACTACATCAAGTTCTACTTCATCAAGTACGACCACAACCCCAAGGATTCCCATCAAGTTGATGTGGATCCCGAAGAAGAAGAACTAGAGAGTTCTTAAGGGTGACTCCGCCAACATACTTCACTCATATCATTTTGATGAGAACAAGTGCAAATAACTTCCACATCTTGCACTAGTTAAAGGAGTCACAAACCCTCTTGTTGGTAAGACAAGGTACAAGGTAACCCAATGCCTTCATGGACATCATCCTATGTGTACTTCACTCTATGTCTATGGATATCCTTGTTTGTTCCTTGGGACTAACCCATGTAGGTATTGAAAGTGCAACTCACTCCAATGGACTACTCCAAATGATCTACATCAACATTGAGCATCCACATCTTCAACATCTACATGAAGTCATCATCGACAAAACCCAAGGTTAGTTCATCCCTCTTAGGGGGGACATCACATCTAGGGGGAACTTTACTCTAAGAATTGAGCTAAAGCAACTCTAATGATGTGAACACAACAATGCTTTATGTAAAAGTGGTAACCCCACTTGTGCTTAAACGATGAGTATGACCTATGATCAAATGTTCTAATTTGACTCCTCAGTCAATATACTCATATATAGATGACCTAGTCATCGCCAATTGCTTAATAGATGCTAGAGTGTTTGTGCATGCTTTGCCACATATTTCATTTGCCATTTTATTGTGTGAGCATGTTGATTGCATATTTCTCTCATTCGACGACATCCATTTGTTGCTTTGATTGTTTGGATCCTTTTCTTTTGCCAAATGGATGGACAAGAATGCCTAAGAACCTCCTCTAGCTATCTATGCTTTTTATCATCTCAAACTCTATTCATGCTACATCACAAAGTTTGATCAAGTCAGATTCGAACCATCTAGGTGAGGAGCACTCGGAGTCACCGATTCATCATAGACTTAAACTTCCAAAACCTCTCTGTGTTTTTTGGTCTGACCGATTCATCCCTTTCGGTCAAATCGAGTTCATTGAGTTGATCTAGGTTTTCAATATCAGTGCAACCGATTAGAACCGTTCGGTCACACCGAGTTGCAGTAACCGCTTGCGATTCTGCATTTCGGTGCCACTGAGTTGTTCCGCTCGGTCACACCGACAGGGTCAGGATATAAATACCCATGGGCCAAAATTTGGAAATTCCTCCGAACCTTTTCGCCTCCGTGTGTCCTGCTCTGCCGACTTCGGTCTCCGAATCATATCCTCGTCTCCAGCGACCTCCCGCCGCTAGTCTTCGCCACCGTCAACGGGAATCTTCACCGCGGTTGCCACCGTAGCGAGCTCATCGCCAAGTTAGGGTATGAGTTCGATCCTTTGCGCAATCTTTACCTCAGATTCTTACCACAAAGTCAATGCCATGACTCTTACCACGTATGAGATTATCCTATCTAGCAAAAACTCCCTTTATATTAGTTTTGTTTCGAAAATTTAGGCTTAGGTTTCCGCCGAACTCATCTCGGACCGACCGAGTTATAGAAATTGGTCTCACTGATTTGGCTTATGCCATTGCACTTGTAACTTTCGGTCTGACCGAAACATGCAAATCGGTGTGACCGAGTTCAACTCTCAGTGAAACCCTAGCAATCTTGGACTCATCGAACTGTGTCTCGGTCTGACCGATCTCACTAGTTCAGACTCCAATATTGCTTCGTTGGCACTGAGTTTAACAAATCAGTAGCTCCGAAATGCTTTCTGTAGAAAATTCAAACTAAGTTTTTGACTCATTTGTTTTGCAAAATCTCTGCACTTTGTGATGCTCATCCACTCCATCTCATCTATATCTATTCACAGGGTCAACTCTCAGTTTGCAAAGTCAGAAATGTCTGATCAGAGTGATAGTCAGAACAAGTCTGAAGAGCAAGTTAACCTAAGTGAGGGCACTAGTCCCTCTGGCAGTTATGATGAGGGTAGCAGAAGCACCCCAAGAAACTTGCCCAAGGTAGCAACAAGGTAGAGGAAGAAGAAAAACTTAGACTCTGAAGATGAAGATTATGTAGTTGTTGAGGAAGAGGTTACCTCAAAGAAGAAAGTGGTCAAGAAGGAATTTGGCACAACAGCTTCAACAAAGCCTAGTATGCACAAGAAGGCTCCTACAAAGAGAGTGCCCATGTCTAAGGCCAGAGCCTCAACTCTTGAAGCCTCCAAATCATCTGTTGGAGAGGCTGCTGGTGAGGGCAAGAAAGGAAGGAAAGGGCCAAGAAAACTATGGCAAGAGTCGTTGGAAAGCCCTCAATGATGATTCAATCTAAAGAGGAAGAAGAGGATGCTGCTCTAGCATCAAAGACTCAGAAGTTGATGGGGGATGCCATCAAGTCTGGGGCTGCTCCATCAAAGGCCAAGACTGCCCCCAAAGCTACTGCTCCAGCCACCAAGTCTGCACCCAAGAGATCCACCGGGAACATATCTGCTGTTGAGAAGAACAAGGCCCCAGTGCCTGAAATTGAAGAAGAAGAGGAAGATGGAGCCCAAGTGCTCAGAAAGTTAAAGCCCAAGATCCCTGATCACAATGATACACACACATCCAGTGGCTGAAAACAAGAAGATAAGGAAGGATGCAGGTCTCGGACTGTGGAGACGGTCAGATCCAAATGCCTCAAGAAGGAGAACTTCTATATATTACAAGTTCCACACTAAGGAACAACATGACTTCTATGAGACTGTGCTCCTGGACAAGAAGCCCATTGTATGTGACATGAAGTGGGTTGACTGGAAGTACATCGACAACAATGAAGACCACTTCCCCGGAGTTCATGAGAGCTTCAGGGTGAATGGAGTTGATGCCTTTGTGGGTCAAAAGTTGACCAAATGGAATGATGAGCTAATTATGCAGTTTTATTCAACAGCTCACTTCTACCCAGATGGCAGGATTGTTTGGATGTATGAGGGTACAAGGTACCAGTCAACAGTTGCTGAGTGGGACAAGCTAATCAATGCCCCTGCAGAGCATGAGGATGGCACTGATGTGTATGCCAAGCCAAGGAAGGGACACAACTCCATGGCACATATGTACAAGGAGATTCCAGATGCAGCTTTGGAACATCACAAGTTTGGCTCTATCTATTTTATCCTGTCAGGTCTGCCTACTATCAATACTATCCTGAGGCACACTCTGTTGCCCAAGTCTGGTGATCACAGGATGATAAGAGGACACTACATCAACTTGCTTCAGATGTTTGATGTGCCCCAAAAATTCAAAATGATGAGTTTGATTGTTGAAACCATCAAGAGAACTGCAGCAGACCAAAAGGGATCATGTGGGTATGCTCCACACATTTAGATGCTCATCAACTCCAAGATGGGAAAAGGCATGTATCTCTTGGACAAAGAGCACCTTCCCTTGAGACCTGATCGTGAGGACAACACAGTTGTCATGGATGATGAAGATCCTACTTTAGTAGAGGCTCAAGAGAAGAGAGAGAAGGCAAAATCAGAGAAGGCGGCAAAGATGCCAAGTGCAGAAGATGCTTCACAAGTTTTTCTCAAGTCAAAACAAGATCAACTTGGATATCTTATTCAAGCCACTTTGAGGATTGAGAAAGGATTGGCCATCCTGACTCAGAACCAAGAGAGTCTTGAAAGGATCATTGAAACAAAATTTTACAATCTAGACTTGAAGGTCACACAGATGCAAACAGTTGTTGAGCAGCTCCAGGATAAAGCTGAAGAGAGGAAAGGGAAAGCTACCACTGAAGCTTTTCAAAGAGTGCCTAGGGCACAGAGATCTGCAGCAGTGCCAGTGACAGACACAGCTTCAGTTGCCCCTCCGGTTGCAACTCCACCATCTCTAACAACCTCAACAGATGCATTTGTCCCAGGAGTCCTCTCCACACCACCTCCTGAAGATCAAGCTTAGAGAGCCGCATAGCACTATGCATTTTCAAGCTTTTTGGTAACTTGTTGCCAAATGGGGAGAAAGTATCTAGATCATAGGCTGAGAGAGAGAGAGAGCTTTGCTTCTTTTTGCTATCTATTTTGCTACTTGTTTGCTACTTATTTGTTTGCTTGCTTGGATGATACTCTATGTGTGTGTGAGATACTTGTATGGTCATGTGTTTGATCATATTATACGTTAATGCTTGTGCTTGAATGATGCTACTATCAATCTCTCATGTATGATCATTCACTTTGTCTTGGTGATGAGTGTATATTTCATAGTCCATCATTCTGAGCGCTCCACCAAGATGTATGTGACATGGAAGAGTAACCCATGATCCTAATCGATTGTGCATTTGCATTCAACAGCAAATTTTAAATAATGCACAAATTTAGAGGGAGCTCTTGCTTATCACATACTTCTCAAAGCAACGATATATTTCACTCTTATTATCATTTGTCGAAACTTTGATCTATATGTTATTATCAATTACCAAAAAGGGAGTAGATTGAAAGTGCAACTAGTCCCTGGGTGGTTTTGGTAATTATTAACAACATATAGCTCATTCAACTAATTTCCATTTAACATAATCTTTTCAGAAATTTCAATGATTGGCATGGCATAGACTAGAGATGTGGACCCCCCAAAATGCCGAGGACATACATTAGCTCAAGCTCAAGACTTTACATTTTCATTTTAGTGATCCAAGATCACATTGAGTCCATAGGAAAAGCTAATACTATTAAAAGAGGATGAGGTGTTGCTTAATGGCTTGCTTGCTCAAAATACTTAGTGATATGCTCCAAAAGCCCTCAACCACTTTATCATATCCCCATATGTCACAAACCAAAAGGCAAACTCGGCCCCACCGATTTGATCTATCTGGCGCCACTGAGTTCATTTGACATAGCCATAGCTAGAAACCCTAATCAGTTCGGTCCCACCAATAGGGATCTCGGTCTCACCGAGATGAGATTGCAAACTCTCTGTTTCCCTTCGTAACGTTTTGGTCTAACCGAGATGAGCGATCGGTCCCACCGAGTGCGCAATGCAAACTCTCTATTTTCTTTTCGTAATGTTTCGGTCTCACCAAAATAAGCGACCGGTCCCACCGAGTTTGCCTGACCAACTCTCTGTTTGGCTATTACAGAAATCGGTCTCACCGAGTTCATGTGATCGGTCTCACCGAGATTACGTTATGCCCTAACCCTAATGAAATCGGTCCCATCGAGTTGACATGTCGGTCCCACCGAAAAGCCTAACTTTCACATTTTAAACTAAATCAGTCTGACCGAGTTTCAGTATTTGGTCCCACCTAGTTTGGTAAATTATGTGTAACAGTTAGATTTTGTGTGGAGGCTATATATACCCCTCCACCTATCCTCCAGTCATGGAGAGAGCCATCAGAACGTGCCTACACTTCCAACATTCATTTTTTGAGAGAGAACCACCTATTCATGTGTTGAGACCAAGATATTCCAATCCAACCACAAGAATCTTGATTTCTAACCTTCCCCAAGTTGCTTTCCACTCGAATCATATTTCCACCATATCCAAATCTATGATAGAGAGTTGAGTGTTGGGGAGACTATCATTTGAAGCACAAGAGCAATGAGTTCATCACCAACACACCATCTATTACCTTTTGGAGAGTGATGTCTCCTAAATTGGTTAGGTGTCACTTGGAAGCCTCCGTCAAGATTGTGGAGTTGAACCAAGGAGTTTGTACGGGCAAGGAGATCGCCTACTTCGTGAAGATCTACCCAAGTGAGGCAAGTCCTTCATGGGCGATGGCCATGGTGGGACAGACAAGGTTGCTTCTTCGTGGATCCTTTGTGGGTGGAGCCCTCCGTGGACTCGCGCAGCCGTTACTCTTTGTGGGTTGAAGTTTCCATCAACGTGGATGTACGATAGCACCACCTATTGAAACCACGCCAAAAATCTCTGTGTCTACATTGTGTTTGCTCCCTCCAAACTCCTCCTCTTTACCTTCATATGCAATGATTTATATTCTGCTGCTATACTCTTAGAATTGCATGTGTGGGTTGATTGCTTGACTTGTGATAAGTTGCTAAAATCTACCAAGACTTAAAATTGGGAAAATTCTAGATTTTTATTTGGTCAAGTAGTCTAATCACCCCTTCTCTAGA
This sequence comes from Triticum urartu, assembly GCF_003073215.2. Lineage (NCBI taxonomy): Eukaryota > Viridiplantae > Streptophyta > Magnoliopsida > Poales > Poaceae > Triticum > Triticum urartu. The sequence continues at coordinate 453,881,378 of NC_053026.1, read as the reverse complement.
CATACTTTCGATCCTACAGTAAGTTACCATCCCTATGGCGCGTAAACTACCATGTTGTTTACATAGGAATTACTGGGTCATATTTTAATAATTTTTTCTTGTGAAGGTTACCATGATGTCTGTATGCAAGTTTTATCTGAAGTGTGTAGAATACCAAGCTATTTACATAGAAGTCACTGAGAACTACCTCTCCAACTAGATGTACCACGGTCTTTGGATTTGGCAAGAATCACCGACACCACTACCTCTCCAACAGCATTTCCTGCGGAGGCCTTAGTGACCCATCATAAAAATTGTTCTCGCTATTGTTGAAGTGTTTGCAGGGTACATCAATTTTGCGAGGAACCTAGAAAAAACCCTAGCAAAAAGAAGCTCATTAACCCTAGTATTGTGTTAGAGCTTCTCTAGCAAACCCCTTATATCGCGGATCTTTATAGTGCATTTAAAGTTCGTGAAAAACGTATTTTACATGATGGCACGGGCTGCGGCCGAATAGACTCCACAAAGTGGGACATTTTGTTTTACAGTTCAGCTTTGAATATTCTGTTTTATAGTTTCGCTTTGCAGAGTCTGTTCGGCCGCAACCCGCACCAGCCTGCAAACCAAATAAAAAATCAAATTAGACAATTTGATCGCAATACCGATGAATGACTTCAAATTCAAACAATTAGGCATAGTTTGCACGAAAATTAAGCATAGTTTTCAATCATGACGCAAAAGTACCTCATACAAAAGCCACCACCATCTCCATCACCATCTTCATCATCGTCATTGCTCTTCACCACCACACGACAGGGGGTACCCTGTCACAATATTAATTGAAATGTTAAGAGCATCTCCAACAGCGCGGCATGCTAAAACAGCGTTTGCAGCGCGCTGTTCGTGAGCTTTTGCGCGGCGAGGAGCACTTGCTCCAGCGGCCGCTGTAAAGTTTAGCATGCGCGAGCCGCTCCAGTAGACGCTGCAAAAAAAACTGCGCTATGCATCCAAAACAAATAAAAAAAACATAGGCATAGATAAAAAAAGTGATACATAGATAGTTCATCTAGCATAGATAGGTAAAAAAAGACACTAGTCCCAGGTAAAAGCTACGGTGCAACTAGAAACTACTCCGAGTCGTCGTCGCCCTCCTCCTCGCTTGTGTAGTCCAACGTATCAAGCCACACATCTTCCCACCGCTCATCATCGCTAGAGAAGAATGATAGAGCTCCCAAATCGCACTGCAATATTGCCAGTGCCTTCTGACTACGCCTGTCCACCTACTCCGCGCTCCGTCTTGCCCTCCTCTCCGCCCAAAAGGCATTCTCGTTGGCGACGTCCTCCGAGTGGCACTAGCGTCACTCTGCCATGGCTCGCTCGTCCGCCTCGGCGATGAGGAGGCGGCGCTGCTGCCGACGGTGTCCTTCATGGTCGTCGTGAGTTATTAGCCGCGGCAGAGGGGCGACATCCTGCGCCTGCTCGCACGTCCAGACGTCCTGGAAGTTCATCTGTGGGCGAGGCCACCCTAGGCGCCACGCCGCCGCGTCGTACTCGCGGGCGGCCTCGTGCATGGTCTCGAACGTGCCGAGGCCAAGGCGGATGTCGTCAGACCGAATCTCAGCATTGAAGGCACCGAAGAGGTGCTGGCGGACTCTGCGGTAGCCCGAAGATCCCCGGCGGCGCGGCGGCATGGTGGCGCGGTGGTGACGCGTCGGCGGCGAGGCAAGGAAGCGGCAGAGGAAGCGGGGAGAGAGTGCGTGGCAATGTGGATAGCGATGGGAGGCCGCGTGGCGGGCGCGCCGGAAGCGGCGCGCCAAATCTAGCGCGCGGCCGTCCACTTTTTTCCGCGCGCGCGCAATCGTTTCCCGCGTGCCTAAGTTTCCCGCCTCTACTGGAGCGCGCGACACCGTTCCGTGCGCGCGGTTTTTGCAGGCGTTGTTGGAGATGCTCTAATTGTCGAACATGTTATGTTTAGAGATAGAGATGAATGACTCGCTCCACCCTATCTGCTTGTCACACGTGCCTAATCGCTCGATCACGCCGTCGTTTTAAATATATCTCTATTCCCTTCTAACATGGTATCAGTCGCAAGTTTCTAGACCTAGCCGCCGCACGCTTCCGCAACGCGCCGCCGCTAGGGAGATCGATCTCCATGATCTCTGTCGGGGGGCCGTGCGACCCGTAGTAGGGTTTGTCTGCCAATCTGTGATCGGTTGCCCTGGTGAGTTTTTCCGATCTCTTGATCAGTTTTCTCTCTGCCATTGCACCGCCCCTTCAGGCCGTAGCGCCGCGGTATGCGGTCCATGCAGCCGCCCGGAGATCTTCCCGCCATTGCCCCGACCCGGCTGCTGCCGCTGTGTCGCCCCTTTGGGCCGTAGCGCCGCGGCTCACGGTCCACTCCACTGTCCCCGCGCGTCGACTACCCGTGATATGCATCGCGCCGAACACCACCGTCCGCGTCTGTCTTTGTCACGCTGTCGGTTTCTTCCACGCCTACTTCTAGCATCGCCGCCACATTCCTAACCCAGCCGCCGCCACTTGCTCACCCGAGCCACGCCGCCCGTCCACCCCCTTCATCTTCGTCCAGCACTAGCTCATCGCCAGCGTCATCATCATCTTCCCCGACCACCGTTGGCGACATCGGCCCCGCGTCGATTGGTGTCGCAACCATCATCGAGTCCTTCTCTGCTGGCCCTCCGACTCCTCCGACATGGCGTACAGCTTGTGTAGGTCCCCGTCTACGCATGCCCGATGCTGACAACGCCGACGCGCGCCTTTGTCCCCGATGTGTTCCTAGGCCTGGCATGCCTGGAGCGGCGCATCGTCAACACCGACTTCGTTCATCTACCATGCCCGGTGCTGGTAACACCAACGCGTGTCTTCATCCACGACGTGTCCTCGGGTTTGGCAAACCCGGCGCGATGGCTCGTCAACAACGTCTTCTTTCCGACGCACCCCTACTCACCACGGCACTTATGACTAACTCGGCGCCTCCTTCCGCCCGCGGCTCCACGGCGATATCCTTGATACCAACTACCCCGACTGGACATTGACCACGACATTCTCCGCACGACTACAACACCCACGCTCTTGGTTACCTCGACAGCGGCACAAAGGGTTGTCATCTTGCTTGAGCAACTCGTCCACGATGCTCCCACTGCGACTACGGGGAAATGTCAGTCCGTCGGCTGCTATTCTATCCAGTCTGACCATTCACGACGCTCCTATTGTTTGCAATGCTACCGCTACGACCGCGGGGGGGACGTTAGCGATATATTTGATTACATGTATTTGGTAGTCTAGGATTTGTAATCCGTCTCCTACCTTATATCTCTTGGAGAGGCTTCTTGCCCTCCAAGTCTGTACTCCTATATATACTTGCCCGTGAGGCTCAATACAATATCGATCATATTGCGCCAATCTTCTCTGTATTCCCGTCTGACAACACTAGAGTTTGGTATGTGGGGATACTGCAGCCAGGGTGTTTGTTAGAATGCCAACGCAAGGCAACCTTTTCCACATCGTTTCAAAAGCAACAGTGTTAGGTCAGATGCAAAATATTAACGAAATGATCTTACTCAAGGAGAATATATTTATCCTAGTTCATGAAAAAGTACATGATATAATGTCAGTCCAGGAAAAAGTACATGCTAGAACGTAGCCAGGTAGCGTTTTCTGTCTGTCAGCCGAGCGATGCCTGCGAGGTGAACTTGAGCATAAGTAAACTGAAATTTTACGTAGTTTTGCCTGCATAGCAAATTCCACATTAACCAAGTTCAGCCTGGCCGCAGATATCTGTTCACCTTTGTTCTTTCGTCTCCCTATGAATGATCTGTGAACCAATATGAGTCAGTGATGGTTGCCTTGTTATTTTGGGTGTGAGCATCTACTGCCTGGCAAGCTGGTCACCATCTCCGTTCGAACCGTGAGGCACTGACAGTGTTGTTTGGCTCTCTATCAATTCAGTTCCCTCTCCATCGCTGTTTTGATCGCCTTGTTCATCCATGTTCTCATTCTCTTGCCCATGTCCGCATCCGTTCTGGTCATCTCCTTTGTCCCCTGCATTCTGTCGATGCTTTTTGTAGCGGTTCATCAGCATGGCCACAAGAAGGGAACCGGTTGTCACAATTCCAGTTATGAGGAATAAACCCCCACAACTTTCGAAACTGATAGCACCTAAAGCATCAGGTGCGCCGTTATTTTGATGGTTGTTCTGATCTATCCATTTACTTCCAAATTGAATGATAGTATCTCCTCCTGTTATGTTGAGTATTGCCGTCAACATGTCAGCACGTTGCGTAGAATTCTTGGGAAGTGCCTAATCAACAAAGAGATCATTGTTATTAGCTGCACGTCGTAACAAAAAAATGTTCCACCAACAATATCTGACTAGAATAAATCAAAGCCTGTAAAACAGAGCCCCGTCCCCCCCCCCCCCCCCCCCTCCTCTAAAATGATAGTATAATATTTGATGATCAATAAGATGGTGTTATTGTTTAAACAGTAAGAAGATGCAGTAAAGGGTTTCAGGCCTAGTTTGTGATCCTTGTGTAGTGTTATTATATATTTATTTTTAAAGTTGTTGTGGAAAGATAGTTGAAAGTCTATTGCTCTGTTTGGTAAATAAAATTAGAGTTAGATGAAGATCTCATATGTTCTCAAATTGATGGTTGACCTCCCACACGAGATCTCATATGTTCTTAAATGCAATAAGATAGCCAAACAACCAGGTATCTAAAAGTAAACCAACAAAGAGAGACTATTTCTCACAATCCACCGAATTCCAGACTTAGTCTCAGTATGATAATCGCAAATATCAGGTCATGTTAAAGTTTCTGATAGTAAATGTATGGACTATGTTGTTATGTGATGGTTCTTCCAAGCCACCTGTCACTGAAGCAGTTGCATAAATTCATTTTCCTAATTGCATCATTACTGGAAGATACATTTATTTACTTTCACTATTAGATAGCCTTACTACCCATTTATCTTTGATTTTTGTAACAAATATTTATATGTCTTATGTTTGAATTTTTGAACTACAATCTTGTGGTGACATGGTAAGCAGAATTGAAATAAACACATAAGCACATCATTTGCATAAATCACTAGCCAACTATTGGAGATAGTAGTGGTGAGGGCGGCTAAATGGCTCCCGAGCTCATCTGCTCCTGCGCATGAACAGTAAAATCCAAAGAAATACTAGAAAAATCCAAAAAAATATTGCATCGAAGATGTGTTAATGTGTGAGGTTTGTGCCAAATTTCAGCTCATTTGGACATCGGAGCTGCCCTCACGCACTAAAATATCTTCCATGCAAAAACATCGAACTTTTTTGAATTATTTTAGTATTTATTTCGATTTTACTGTTCCCGAGATCAGATGAGCTCGGGGGGCCAAAATGGATATTCGATAGCAGTGAGTGTACTTAAACTTACAAATGCAAAACCTGCACTCTTGTAAATAGGCCCCACCATTGCATAACCTTGGCTGTACTTTGCAAGAAACAATTTGATGTATGGGACTTCAAGTACAAGCGCAGCAATGCTTCCATTTGATAGAGAACTATAGAAATCATCAGGTGTAGCATAGCCCCTGATCTTTGATGCATCAAAACCAATACCCATCAGTAGACCCTCTATATAGGAACCTTGGTGGAACCCTACATATTCGCCATTCTTTTGGAGTTCGTGCACATCAATCACTGTTGGTGAAACCTGTTGTGTAGAAAGCATTGATGCAAAGCTCGCTGTATAACTCGCTGCAAGTACCAGAGCAACAATCTTCCATAAACGCATAACAATTTTAGCTCCAAAGCTTTCTAACTCCTCCTCTGCAAAAATAACAAGCACGACTTGATTAAGACGCCAAAGAAATTCCAAAGCTGGAATACTGCAATGCACGCCATTTCAGAATTTGCTAAAAGTATATGTAATTTCTTTAAATGAAAGTCATACCATTAGTTTTTAACTCATACAGCTAGGACCAGTTAATTTCCTCCCTCTGATTCTTTAAGCACTATTAGTTAGATGTAGTTAGATAGATCTAAGTTATTTTTTTGTTTAATTTTCTAAGATAAATTTATTTACAATAGAGACCTAGAGATTTGTAATCAGATGAGCGTAATGATCTTTCTTGAAGGATATTTTGTTGATTCTTCTTATTTTGATATAGTGCAAAATATGCTTTATCTATGGTACTAAAAATACTTGTCCGAATTCGATCATACAAAGATATAAGAAACTGTAATGTTTACTCAACTCCCTTCAAAAATGGATAATATTGTAATCGCCAGTTGATTGAGTGAAAAGGGACCACGAGCATGTTCATCGCCATTTAGATACTCCAGCAGCCAGACAACAACTCCTGTGTACATAAAGAATAAGATGCTGGCAAACCACATTGTAGTGCTCAGTGGTTTCAAAAAAAGCCACAAATCCTTCAGCATGTAATCCTTGACCGGAACAATCATCCCTACTCCGGATTCTGTGTATGGCACAGTGAAGTCGACATACAATGACCTGTTGTATCTTACGGTAGTATCTGCAACCGCTACGTCGTATTCCTACAATGGCATTAGTCAGCTTTATATATTTAATAAAAAAATAATATCTACATTTTAAGTTTTTCCCTAATTTTTTTAAAGATTGATTGAACAATATAAGCTCAATTTTTCAACAAAGAGAAACATTTTAAACAAGCAATATACTTTGATTTCCTTTGAAGAGAAAAAAGAATAGAGTGAGCCTTTCTGATTAGCATCCATTTATGTATAAGATGGAATAATTGCAGCCTGAAAGCATAACAAACACTGGATGGAAATGTGGAACACAATTAATCCATGGTAAAATGTTCGAGCTACTAGAGTTTTTTTTTTATTAACAGTGAGAAATTTCCTTTTAATAAAGTATTTCTTACCTGAAGATAGACTTGGTAAACAAAATCATTGTAGGTCCCCGTAACTGAAGTATCAGTTGTGCCAGATTCTAGGTAGTCATAAGAAAATGAAAGATTCTTTCCTGCCTCCTCAAATATGTCAATTGAAAGGCCACTTATTGTTATTTTATTTGTGATAGAATCTTTGTATGTCTTTATAAACTCCGGATATTCGCTTGAGTGCAGACCGACTCTAAGCTTCTTAACAACTATAGGAATTTTCGAGCCCATTGGTATTTTGGTTGAGTCTCTTGGCCAGATTACAGGATTTAGATCAATCATTGAGGCCGGTCCTGCTTTTTTGAAGTCATCTCGCTTTAACTGCCGTGAAAGTCCACTTTTCGCATTCCAAAACCCCATTTCTCTCCAACCTCTCCCAAGCACATTTATTATTTGGAACATGGAAACTTGGAGGCGTCGTCTGTTTGTAATGTCAAGTTCACCACTTAAACCATTGAACTTGTTTTGTACAATTGCTGCTAAGAGTTCAGGACCGTTGGTGGAAATAACTATGGATTCCAAGCATGTGGAGTTTTTAGTGGACCATGGTTGCTTATCTCTAGCATTGGATACCCCAACCTTTTCCGCTGCGTGTGCGAATGACCATCTCATATCATAGCCCCATAGTACAACAATGCTTAGTTTATTAAAGGGTGATTCATCTGGATTATCATGTTGGTACATTCTGTTCCACGTTATGGATAGGTTATCAAGTTCTTGTGATCTGGGCACATGATACCTTACTCCCAGCACACCACTCATTGCCTCATTGACACTTGGACTCAATGAGTCGATGATGTTCCCCACTCCATTTGTGGTGATCCACACAAATCCCTTGTTCATCATCTCTACCTCTTTTGCCTTCGTAAAAAGAAGGGAAGTCATAGTGGATGATATGTGAACAATAAACACCCTTGTTTGCATTGCCATAAACCCATTGAGTTCTTGCACAATGGTCACATGTGTTGCTGCTGAAGGGATGACAGTGCTATACGCAACGCGGACATCAATTTCTTGAAGTGCATCAATGAGATATGGTAGAATGCCTCTCCCATAGTCAGTGTCATCATATACTGCTACCACTTCTCTCCATCCATAGGCTTGTACAAGTGAGTCAATGCTATTCACCTGAGCCGAGTCATCCGGTGTTTCTCGTGCAATATATGGCATTCTATCAGAAGTGAGAGAGGGGCTTGTTGTTGTGAATGATACTATGGGGACTTCGGTTAAATTTCCAAGACTGGATATGAACATAGCTTCTGATGATTTCTGGGGACCAATGATGGCTTGCACTTGGTATTTCTCCAGTAACTCGATAGCTTTCAGAAGGGCACACGAAAGAAAACGATCGTCAGATAATATCTGTTGAATAATTTGTAGTACTCAACATCACAATTGGTTCTTTCAAATATTGGAAAAAGGTTAAGAAAAACTTATTTTTGGACTTTCTTGTTATATTCATTCATACTCTAATTTACATTCTTGCATCTATGCTTCCTCATAATAAATAGCCAAGTGATGCTACGAGAAGCTAATATTTGATAAAAACACATGTGCAAGGAAATACAATATTTAACCTCTTATTTGGGAACATACTTACACATGTGCAAGGACACATGACTAGAAATATTAATCCACCCACTAAGAAAAGCTTGAGCTGAGTTTCTGTGGTATTCTAACTCTTAGCAAACTTTGAAGGAATATCATGAGTACAATTTACTTGTTCCGATTCAAAATGCACATCATTATTTGTTTTGTGAAAATGCAAAGCTTGTGCCTCGATAAATTAATAAAGAACTTGAGTCTATTATTATGTATCATTTGACAGCTCGTTCTAGCTTCTTGTGGATGTTGGGTACCATGCATGTTTACTGTCTGCTTTTGAACTTTGACTGTAAATTTCCAATTACAAAATACAATCACAAGAAATCATTATAATATAAATTTGAATTCCAATTACGCCGAGTTTATATAACATAGCCCACATATTATTGGATTATTTTTTGTCAGTGTGTGTAATTGGACACCCTTAGCTTTCTGTGGCAGAAAATGAAATTCTCACCGCTCCTTTCATGGGAAAAGAGGCTTGGGAGGCTATCTCTCGGATGACACATAATAATACACTTGTACATGATAGAGTTCTGAGCTTTGCCAGCTATTTTGTGGGAGGTAATCAAAGATGGCATTTTGTGACAAGGTGTACTAGAAATTGAAGTGGCATTTTCTTCTTGAAGCCCTCGGGACGAAAGGATTTTCACCTCTTTGGTGCAAGTGGTTGGAAATTTTCATATCCGCTGGAAGTTTTGGTATCAAAGTTAACAATAATTTAGAGATAAAATTCCAAATAAAGAAAGGCCTCCCTCCGGGAGGATCCTTTCTCCGTGTATGATCCAAGTTAGAGGATCTTATGAATAGGATAGTGCTTCATCAAGTGATTGACAAATAGTTTATTTTACAGTATATATGCGGACGATACCATAGTATTCATGAATCATGACACTAGAAAAACAGAGAAAACCTGCATTGCTTGGCACATTCGAGCGTTTGTCTAGTTTTAAAACATATTTTTCATTAAAGTGAGATCTTCTGCTTTGGCGAGGCACATGAAACAGTTGATCAACACTAGCATGTTTGGAAGTGTCTCAGAATTCCATATCCATGTGAATTGGCGGGAAATAGAGGAGCAACTCGAGAAACAACTAAAGGAGTGTGTAGGCTAGTTCTGATGAATTTGGTTCTTAGCAGTTGGCCGGCATTTTTCTTCCACGTCCACGTCCCTAAAGGAGCAATTTGGTTCTTAGCTAGAAAAAAAGGAGGTCTCGTCAAATGGAGTCTGTTATGTAGGTCCAAAGATAAAGGGGCACCCTACATCCAAGACCTTGCAACAAAACATATCAGTCCTGGCAAAATGGTTGTTTAAATTAATCAGTGAGGATGGTATGTGTGACATGAAACTAACTTTTGTGGGAAAAACTTCCGATATTTGGGTTGAGTTCAAAGATTGATCAAGTGAGATTCTAATAGGATATTTGGCTTTGACACACTTCACTCAACTTAAAATATCGAAAACAACTTTTAATTGTGAACAGAGGGATGTAGGTTTCATCTTCACGAAAACTTCCCAAACGAGAAATAGACTGGACTAACCAAGCACTCCCTCCGTCTGAAAATACTTGTCGAAGAAATGGATGTATCTAGACGTATTCATCCATTCCTTCGACAAGTATTTTCGGATGAAAGCAGTAACAAACTCGAGGACATTTTTTTTTGGAACTGTATATTTAGGAAGAACTGTAGCAAACAAAGTCTTCTGAGTTTCCTGAATCGTGACAGACACGCGTACCTGCTGATGCAGCCTGGACATCGCCCATGGAGTCCCTAATATGGAGAACAAGCTTCGTGCTGTAGTTCCGGTGGACGGCGTAGAAATCTTGGACGGCCAGCAGAACGCTGGTCCGCGCCACTTTGCCCACCGGCGATCCCAGGTCTAGGATCACCCCGACGTGGAATCCATCTTCTTCGCCCGTGGCGTTTCGTGCTACGGCAGCGAAATCGATGAGGAGTAGCAGGAAGAGGATGGCTGCGCGTGCTTTCTCCATTACACTTTTCTTGTGCTGAGATGCTCATCGTGCCCATATATATATGACTATTTGCTACTGCTTCTCAAGGATGATCATAGAAGTTGCGGGGTAGATTCTCTGGTTTGTGACAGGTTAGTAGTTTATATTTCCTCATTGGATTTTGGCGTTCGTTTTATCTGCAGGCTGCAGCCAAGGTGCGTGGAACTTTAACCGGAATTGCCTCTTGAGTAAATGAATTCTTGCATGCATGAGACGACAAGAGGAAACAAGATTCAGGACTGTTGAATATATTTATGCTTGTAATATTGTGTCATGGGGATTCCAGACTGGCCAATAGAGAGCGGATGGAGGCGCTGGCGTCTGGTGACTGCTCGGGCGGCGCCCCTGGCGACGCGGGCGATGCGGCTGCCCCGCCGCCGCCCCGCCCCCCGTCCCCTCCCTCGAGCTCCGCCCCCTCGCCGGCGTCCGCCGCCCCTGTCCCTCCGCCGATCCTCCCCCCCCTTCCGGCTCTCCGCGGATTGTGTGGGCTGACGTCACCGCTGGCCGCCCCGTCATGTGCCGGGACCATGTCCCTCCCAAGGCACCGCCGCGGCTGCTGCCCGACCACGCCGGTGGCCCTACTCCCAGGGGTGGGAGTTCGGCCGCCCGTGGGTCGGGCCGGCGTCGGCGTCTCCCTCCTGCCGCCTCTCCGGCGCAGGGGATGCAAGGTCTGGCCTTGGGTTCCGGGATGCCTTCCCGGCGGTGCCGCGCTGGCAGCTGGGGTGTTGCCGGCCACGCGGATCGCGGCCCTGCTCGCGCCTCCTGGAAACCCTCGACTCCGGCCATGCCCTCCTCTACTCTGGCCTGTCCGGCTCCGGCGAGCCTGCCCGAGCTCGCCCCGGTCCTCTCCCGACGTGCTCCCTTCCGGCCCTTCTTCCCATCGCGCGGTTCCTCCGGGCCCCTCCCTCTGGGTCGCATCCCCGCCCCGCCTTCCCCTCGCCGTCCCTATACGCCCCCGCCGGCGGCCACCGTGGCGGCGCTCGGGGAAACCCTAGCTCCCCGCTTGGCCACTCCGGGGCGCTCATACCGGGCCGCGGTGCTCTTGGGCCGGCCTATGGGCCTGGCTGCTGGCCCCCTCCCCAGGGTGGTGGACACGGCTACGGCCCAAGGGATGCGGGCCTCTGCGGCTGGGGTGGGCCGGCACGACGGGCCGGTTCCGCCCCGCACGGCCCAGGTTCGCCCTCTGGCGGCCTCAGGCCCAAGCAGGCGGTCGATATGGCCCCCTGTAGGGTTCCCTCGTCCCCCGCTTCCCCCCCACCCGCGCCGCCAGTTCCAGCCGCCCCGCCCCGATCCCTGCTCGCCGGTGCCGCCATCCTCCCCACGCCCCCTCTCTCCCCACGCTGTCCATGTCTCGGGAATGGGGGGACGATGCGGGGCGCCCCAAGCGCCGGGCCGACGAGCGCCGTGACCCGCCCCGCCCCTTCCCTGATGGCCACCGGCGTGATGCCGACCTGCGGCAGCAGCTCTCCTCCCGGCCGGCTCGACACTCCCCGACGCGCGACGACCGCCGCTCGCGCTCCCCGGCACGCCGCTCCTCTCGTCGGGCGGGGTCGCGGGACCATGGTAGGTCGCCGGCCAGTGAGTCAAGGCCGTCCTCGCGGCGGCGGTCCCCCTCGCCTGCCCGTCGCCGGGACCGGTCCCCCTCCCCGCCCCGCCCGCTGCCCGTCGCCAACCCCAACAGCGCCCCGGCCACCCGTCGCTACCAGCCTCCCCACTCCCAGGCTGCGTTCCCGCCGTCTAACGGCGGTAATGGCAATCGGGGGCGCCAGGGTCCCAAGAAGAAGAAGAAGAAGGGCCCTCCGCGCCCTCAGGCTGCCGCCTCCACCGCCGCCGCGGTTCCCCCTCCGGGCACCAACGCCTCTTCCGACGGCCCGCCGTGCTTCAACTGCGGCTTGACCGGCCACTTCCAGGTGGCTTGTCCCAACCCCCGATGTGCTACCTGTGCAAGGATGCCGGGCACCCCGCGATTCTCTGTCCGGATCGCCCGGTGACGGAGGAGATTATGATGTACGGCCACGGCATCGAGGACATGGCCTTCTTCCACATCGAGGTTCCAGAGATCCCCCCTCCCTCCCCCTCGCTGCTGGCGATTGTGACGGTCGTGGGCGAGGCCGTCGCCACCCCGGAGCTGCTTGAGGCAGAGCTCAACCACTTGTGCAGGTGCACGTGGGATTGGCAGGTGACCCCCACCGCTTCCAACGCCTTCTCAGTGATCTTCCCCGACGCTATGAGTATGGGATTCTGTACCCGCAGCAACAACATCACCCTGGCACTCAACGACATTGTGGTGAACATATCTGAGCCGCGATGGGATCCCAAGGTTGTCGCTGTCCTGGACACTGCTTGGCTCCTCATCGCCGGCCTGCCAGATGTGGCCCGGTCTGAGCGAGTCATCTGCAGTATGTCCAAGATCCTAGGCAAGGTGGTGGTGGTTGACGAGCTCTCCTTACGCAAGGAGGAGGAGGTCCGGGTCAAGGTGAAGTTCCTGGACTCCTCCAAGCTCCATGTCACGATCCGGGTCTTCTTCAATGACGACGGCTACGACCTCAAGATCTGCCCCGAGCCTCCGAACCACGTCGGCCGCCCCCGCTTCTCTGATGATAGTCACCTGGGGGTGGCCCAGCTGATGCTGACGACTCCCACCGCAGGCGCTCGCGCCACTCCCGCCTCGATGATCCAGGAGATGACGAGGACGGCTCGGAGCACTCCCGCTCCCCCTCCCGGGAGCCCTCCAACCCACCAGCGGGTCGTGGCGGTTCCGGGGCGGGGCGCACTCGAGTGTCGGCCGCTGACCTCGCGGTGGCCCTCCGCTTGGCCACCCCGCCGGTCATACCCTCTCAGTCTCCGTCGGAGTCGGCCAGTGACATCTCCAGTGTGGGCCTCCTCGTCGCCCCGCCATCGTCGCCTCGCTCCTCCTGCGCCGTCTCCGCCGCTCCTCGCCGTCGGGGCCGGACCCCCCCGTCCCCCGCCGGCTCGGCCTCCCCGGTCTCCACAGGTGGAGGCGGATGTGAGGTTCCCGTCGCACCTGCCCCGTCGCCTCCACCCGCGGGGGTTGCGGTCGGGATCACCCTGGAGCTCGCCGGCCCGCTCCCCTCGCCGGTGCCCTCCGACGTCCGTCTCTCCTCGCCGACCGCCCCGTCCGCCTCGGTGGCTGTGGACGTCTCCTCGCCGACCTCCGCGCACCCCCCCTCTGACGGTGGCGTACGCCAGGCGGCCCCGCTCCACCTCGACGCCGGTGACGTCCTCCCATCGCAGTGCCCGCCTCGATGCGGCGCGGCCGGCCGACTCTCCGGCGCCGTCCATCGCCGAGCGCGCGGAGCTCCGCGCGGAGGTCCGGAACCTCGAGTCAGGTGCGGACCCCGACCTCCCCAGTTCTTCCTGTTGCCCATTTTCCGCTCTTGAGGCTGCTCCGCTTGGCCACCTCGCCAAGGTGGCCAATGACTCGGCCATTGTTTTCAGGGGGGAGGTCGGTCCCCCCTTAGAACAGATCGCGGCCATTAGGGCCCGGGAGATTCTAGATGGCAAGCTGGCTGAGACCCGCACTCGCCTGCTTCGGCCTCCCGAGAGGTCGACCACCACCCCCGCGGTTCAGGCCCCTCCGGTGGCCGACGGGATAATCCGTGGCCGCACCCGTTCGCGCACTGCTGCCCTCCGCGCTCAAAGCGCTTCCTGTGTCCTAGGGTCAAGCAGCCCCCCGATGGGGGCTTAGATGCGGGCCCTTTTCTGGAACATCCGCGGCTTCGGCCATGATGGTCGTCGTCGCCAACTCATTGAGTATATTCGTGATGAACGCATTGACATCATTGCCATCTAGGAAACCTTGCGTACTGAGTTCGCCCTTCAGGAGCTTGAACGCCTTAGCTCCCACCTCTTCGCTTGGCACTGGCTCCCTTCTAGTGGGACCTCAGGCCACTCTGGCGGCATCCTCTTAGGGGTAAAGGATGCCACCTTTGAGGTGGGTGGCATGGACCGGGGTGAATTCTTTGTTGGTATGGAGATCTTGGAGCGCGCCCTAAATTTCAAATGGGAGGTCATTATTGTGTACGGACCGGCGGACCACCGCTGCTCCCCGGCCTTCCTAGCAGAGCTGCAGCTGAAGATCTCTAACTCCCTCCTCCCAGTTCTCATGGGCGGAGCCTTTAATCTCATCCGATCCCCGGATGAGAAGAATAATGATCGGATTAACTTCCCCTGGATGCAATTATTCAACGATTGGATCGCAGAGCTGGGGCTCCGCGAACTTGATCGGACGGGTGCCAGGTTCACCTGGACGAACCAGCAGATTGTCCCGACACAATCCGTCCTGGATCGTGTCCTAGTTTCCCCTGAATGGGAATTACGCTGCCCCCTGGCATTGCTCCGGGCTGTCACCCGGATCGGGTCTGACCATGTCCCCCTCCTCCTCTCCACCGCCGACGAGCGGCCCTCCACCCTGCCACGATTCCGGTTCGAGCCCTTCTGGCTCAATTAGGCCGGCTTCCAGGAGGCTGTCGTCGCTCGCTGGATTTTTGCTCGCTCTGCTCCCCATCGCTCCATGTCCGCTGTCGACTCGTGGCACTTCTGCACCAAGCTTGCCTGCCAATTCATGAAGGGTTGGGGGGCCAACCTGGGCCGGGACCTTAGAGAGCGCAAAAAGGCCCTCTTGATGGCTATCCAAGCCCTGGACACCCGCGCCGACTCGACCGGGATCTTCCCTGATGAGTGGATGCTGCGATACGATCTGGAAGACCAACTCTCCACCATTTACACAAATGAAGAGGCCTACTGGCGCCTACGTGGTACCCATAGGTGGGTACTTCAGGGAGATGCCAACACCGCCTATTTTCAGGCGGTGGCGAACGGCCGGCGTTGTCGCAATTCCATCCACTGCCTTTGGGATGGAGACACGCCGATCGTTCTCCCCTCGGCCATCCATACCCACGTAGACGGCTTCTATAAAGCCCTATTTACTCCCACCCCGCGGGGTGGGGCTAGTCTCGCCCCCGACATTTGGTCGGGTGCGCAATTGGTCTTGGCAGAGGCCAATGCGGCATTAGTTGCCCCTTTTGACGAGGACGAGGTCCTCGCAGCCATTAAGGGGATGAACCCCTCCTCGGCCCCGGGTCCTGATGGCCTGCCCGTGATGTTCTTTAAAACGTTCTGTCCTACCATCAAGCCGGAGGTCATGGCTCTATTCGAAGAATTTTATTCGGGCTCCATGGACCTTGGGCGCCTCAATTACGGGATTGTGACCCTCATCCCCAAGGTCCCGGGCGCCTCGGACATCCGCCAGTTCCGCCCAATCATAGTGATTAATGTGATTTTCCGGATCTTGGCCAAAGGGTGCGCCAATAGGGTGACCCTCCTCGCTGACACGATTACCCATCCGAACCAATCTGCCTTCATACAAGGTCGATTTATTCTCGATGGAGTGTTAGTATTCCACGAGGTCCTCCACGAGGTCCGTCTAAAACGCCTCCATGCGGTCTTCCTAAAGCTAGACTTTCACAAAGCCTATGACACGATACAGTGAACATTCCTGCGTGAAGTGTTGCTTCGCAAGGGCTTCGACGACCGTTGGGTGACCCGCGTCATGCAGCTTGTCTCTTGTGGCCGGACCGCGGTGAACATCAACGGTTACATTGGGCCCTACTTCCCCACCCTTTGTGGGGTCCGTCAGGGTGACCCCTTCTCACCGTTCTTGTTCAACATGGTGGTCGATGCCCTGGCATCCATCTTGGAAAAGGCCAAGGCTGCTGGTCATATCCGCGGCTTAGTCCCCCACCTAGTCGGAGGGGGAGGGGTTTCCCTCCTTCAATATGCGGATGATACCATTATAATGGTCGAGGGATCCGCCCTAGATATCACTAACTTGAACTTCCTCCTCCTGTGCTTCCAACAAATGTCGGGCCTAACCATCAACTTCGATAAGAGCAAAGTGATGGTCCTCGGGTACCCCTTGGAGGAAACACAGGCTATTGCTGACCGACTAAACTGTCGGTTGGGTTCTTTCCCCATGACCTATCTGGGGATCCCCATTAGTGACTCGCGCCTCACCGTGGCTGATCTTCGCCCCACGGTGACCCGTATGCAACATCGCATTGAGCCCTGGAAAGGGCGCTGGCTGTCGAAGGCTGCTCGTGTGATCCTTATCAACTCTTCGCTTGCTAGCCTCCTTTGGTTCCTCATGAGCTTTTATAGCCTACATGAAACCCTGCACCAGGAGATCGCCAAATACCAATCCAGATTCTTCTGGGCTGGGGAGGGGGGTAAGCAGAAGTACCACATGGTCAGCTGGCCAGATGTATGCAAACCCAAGGACCAGGGCGGTCTTGGGATTTTGTCCTCCCGGCGCATGAACATTGCCCTCCTGACTCGTTGGCTCTGGCGCATTGCCAATGGAGATGGAGGTCTCTGGCTTACTATCATCCAGAACAAGTACCTGCGTGGGCAGCCTCTCGCATTTTGTCAGCGCTCAGGCGGCTCCCAGTTTTGGCAGGCCGTCGTCCAGCTGCTGCCTGTTCTGCGCATTGGCACATCCCTTTCGGTGGGTACTGGGTCCTCGACCCTGTTCTGGCTTGATAGGTGGCTAGGCGACACCCCCCTAGCCGCGTGCTTCCCAGTTCTCTTCGACATCGTTGTTGACCCTCGGGTCTCTGTCGAGACGGCCCTTATTGACTTAGGGCGCCTCGCTTTCCACCACCCCTTTGGCCCCCTTGAGGTTGCAGCTTGGGATGCCCTCCTCCAGGACATCGCACTCCTCCCTATAGACGTTGCCGACTTCCCGGATGTCATCTCTTGGCGACTGGAACCCTCCGACTGTTTCTCCACCAAATCTCTCTACGCGGCTATCGCCCCATCGACGGCCCCCGAGCCCTTTAGTTTGATTTGGGACATCCGCCTGCCCCTGAAGATCAGGATCTTCCTGTGTTAATGGATCCACGGCCGCCTCCCGTCTGGAGTTGAGGTCCTTAAGCGTCATGGACCTGGAGATGGGATGTGCCCCATGTGCGGCACGATAGAGGATGCCAACCACATCTTCTTCTCGTGCTACACGGCACAGTTCCTCTAGTCATGTTTCCGCGAAACGGTTGGGGGCCAGTGGTGCAACACCAACTTCCCTGACCTGCTTGCGGAAATTCAGGCCTCACCCCCTCGCTACAGGCATATTAGATGGTTGTGCGTGGGGGTCCTTTCCTGGACGCTGTGGACTGTTCGCAATAAGCTTGTGATACAGAAGGTGCCTCTTCGGTGTGCTACTGACTCCATTTTTAAAATGTGTGGTTACTTGCAGCTCTGGCGGCAGTTTAGCCGCCCACAGGACCGGGACGTCATCAGCACCCTCCTCGCCAACCTTCGATCGATGGCCTTCCACTTGGCACCCCTGCTCCCCCCGCCACCCCCGGAGCCCGACTAGATGTTGTGTCACTCCCGGCGCGTGTGCCTTTTTGTTTTTCAGGGCTTGTTGAGCTGTGCCCTCAGCATTAACCCTTCCACTACTTATCTGTCTGGATCTTGCGTGTGTGTGTGTGTGTTTGTGTGCTTGAACCTTGTTGGATGTTGGCTTGGGCATTTGCTTTATAATATAAAGCGGGGCGAAAGCCTTTTTCGGTAATATTGTGTCATGGGCCCACCTCCTAGGGATATGTATAGATTTTCTTGAACAAAGTACAGACGTAAGCGCTCATATATACACGCATACACTCATCCCTATGAACGTACACACGCACACCCTACCCCTTTGAGCACCTCCGAGAGACTGAGCCGGCATATCATTCTGAGATTTTACGAAGTCACTGTAGGCTCCTTGTAGTCGATGGAACGTCTCCTTTCACTGAACACGCATCGCCGGAATTTCTGAAATAAATCCCGGATAAATGCGAGCATCAGGACTTGAACCCTAATTGGCTGGGGATACCACTGTCCACCTAATGATCCAACCACAGGTTGGTTCGCAGGTATCTGTATAGTTGAGGTCGTGACTCCTCTTGTACTCCCTCCGGTCCTTTTTAGTTCGCATATAAGATTTGACCGAAGTCAAGCCTCGTAAAGTTTGACCAACTTTATAGAAAAAAGTACTAACATTCACAATCTGAAATCAATATCAATAGATGTGTCATGACTTAAAGTTTCATACTGTATAACTTTAGCATGTCAGATGTTGATTTTTTTTATATAAATACGGTCAAACTTTGTGAAGTTTGACTTCAGAGAATTCTAATATGCAGAGTAAAAAGGACCGGAGGGAGTACATGATATATACGTGCCTAGTGCACCCGATCAATGCATTGCATGTTGCACACCCTAAACCTAGTCTTCTACATGGTATCAGTTTTGCTCATGATCCTACCCTAACCCTGGCCGCCACCGCCGCTTCCTGCCGCCGACACACACCGTAGCCGCGCCGCTACTCTCATAGCTGCCGCCGACCCCTGTCGCCGCCGCCTCCCTCCCCTCCATCGCTTCCGCCACCCCTTCCCCATCTATAGCTGCCGTCGCCGCTCTCCCCTACAACCGCAGTCGCCGCCCATCCCTCTCCACCCCTCCCTTCCCCAAGCCGCCCCTCCTCCCGTCGCCTCCCCGCTGCCATGAACTCCTCGGGCTCCTCCATCTCCTCTGGCACCAACCACTTTGTCAGTCCGGATGTCACCCTCATTCACGATCTCAACATCCACAAGCGCGTCCCGGTGGTCCTTGATCAATCCACCGCCTACTACTCCGCTTGGAAGCAGTACTTATCCTTGGTGTTTCGCGAGTATTTGCTCCACGGTTATGTCGATGGAACCGTGGACTCCAGCTGTTGGGGAACGTAGTAATTTCAAAAAAATTCCTATGCACACGCAAGATCATGGTGATGCATAGCAACGAGAGGGGAGAGCGTTGTCTACGTACCCTCGTAGACCGCAATAGAAGCGTTGACACAACGTAGAGGAAGTAGTCGTACGTCTTCCCGATCCGACCGATCCAAGTACCGAACGTACGGCACCTCCGAGTTCTGCACATCGTCAACTCGGTGACGTCCCTCGAGCTCCGATCCAGCCGAGTGTTGAGGGAGAGTTTCGTAAGCACGACGGCGTGATGACGGTGATGATGTTCTACCGATGCAGGGCTTCGCCTAAGCACCGCTACGATATGACCGAGGTGGAATATGGCGGAAGGGGGCACCGCACACGGCTAAGGAACGATCATGAAGATCAACTTGTGTGTCATGGGGTGCCCCCCTGCCCCCGTATATAAAGGAGGGAGGGGGGAGGTGCGGCCGGCCCCTAGGCGTGCGCCTGGAGGAGTCCTACTCCCACCGGGAGTAGGACTCCCCCCTCTTGCCTTATTGGAGAAGGAAAGGGGAAGCGGGAAAGAGGAAAGGGAGGCGCCCCCCCTCCTTATCCTATTCGGACTAGGGGGGAGGGGGCGCGTGGCCTGCCATGGCCGACCCTCCTCTTCTCCCTTAGGGCCCATGTAGGCCCATTAACCCCCGGGGGGGTTCCGGTAACCCCCCGGTACTCCGGTAAAATCCCGATTTCACCCGGAACGATTCCGATATCCAAATATAGGCTTCCAATATATCAATCTTTATATATCGACCATTTCGAGACTCCTCGTCATGTCCGTGATCACATCTGGGATTCCGAACAACCTTTGGTACATCAAAACACAAAAACCCTAATTACGACCGTCACCGAACTTTAAGCGTGCGGACCCTACGGGTTCGAGAACTATGTAGACATGACCGAGACACGTCTCCGGTCAATAACCAATATCGGAACCTGGATCCTCATATTGGTTCCTACATATTCTACGAAGATCTTTATCGGTCAAACCGCATAACAGCATACGTTGTTCCCTTTGTCATCGGTATGTTACCTGCCCGAGATTCGATCGTCGGTATTCCAATACCTAGTTCAATCTCATTACCGGCAAGTCTCTTTACTCGTTCCATAATACATCATTCCACAACTAAATCATTAGTTGCTATGCTCGCAAGGCTTAAGTGATGTGCATTATCGAGAGGGCCTAGAGATACCTCTCCGACAATCGGAGTGACAAATCCTAATCTCGAAATACGCCAACCCAACAAGTACCTTCGGAGACACCTGCAGAGCACCTTTATAATCACCCAGTTACGTTGTGACGTTTGGTAGCACACAAAGTGTTCGTCCGGTAAACGGAAGTTGCATAATCTCATAGTCATAGGAACATGTATAAGTTATGAAGAAAGCAATAGCAACAAACTAAACGATCAAGTGCTAAGCTAACGGAATGGGTCAAGTCAATCACATCATTCTCCTAATGATGTGATCCCGTTAATCAAATGACAACTCATGTCTATGGTTAGGAAACATAACCATCTTCGATCAACGAGCTAGTCAAGTAGAGGCATACTAGTGACACTCTGTTTGTCTATGTATTCACACATGTATTATGTTTCCGGTTAATACAATTCTAGCATGAATAATAAACATTTATCATGATATAAGGAAATAAATAATAACTTTATTATTGCCTCTAGGGCATATTTCCTTCACCAGCCTCATGGTGAACGATGAGGAGTGGATGATCCTCGACACCATCATCATCCGCTGGTTCTACCTCACCATCTCGCTCCAAGGACCTCTTCCACACGGTGGTGGACGACGACGACGATGCTCACAATGTCTGGACCAAGCTCAACGACCTCTTCACCGGCAACCACCTCCAGCGCAAGGTCCTCCCCCACGGCTAGTTTTATGGGTGGCAGCAGCTTGACTCGCCTCAAAAAGCTTGTTGATAAGCTCCATGATCTTGTCGAGACGGTCGGCGATGAGCTTCTTATCAGCACCCTCACTGTTGGCCTCAACGAGGACTTCAGGAACGCCGCCTCCAACCTAACCCTTATTCCAGACCCGACCTTTGCGAAGGTGGTGGCGTACCTGAAGCTGGAGGAGCACCGGATGAAGATGACGAGGTCCCGGGCGATACAGATTGCCCTAGATGCCGTCACCTCTCGCGGCACCCCCCGCCGCTCGCCTCGGCTCCTTCCAAGCCGCGGCCTGAAGGAAATATGCCCTAGAGGCAATAATAAAGTTATTATTTATTTTCTTATATCATGATAGATGTTTATTATTCATGCTAGAATTGTATTAACTGGAAACATAATACATGTGTGAATACATAGACAAACAGAGTGTCACTAGTATGCCTCTACTTGACTAGCTCGTTGATCAAAGATGGTTATGTTTCATAACCATAGACATGAGTTGTCATTTTATTAACGGGATCACATCATTAGGAGAATGATGTGATTGACTTGACCCATTCCGGTAGCATAGCACTTGATCGTTTAGTTCGTTGCTATTGCTTTCTTCATGACTTATACATGTTCCTATGACTATGAGATTATGCAACTCCCGTTTACCAGAGGAACACTTTGTGTGCCACCAAACGTCACAACGTAACTGGGTGATTATAAAGGTGCTCTACAGGTGTCTCCGAAGGTACTTGTTGGTTTGGAGTATTTCGAGATTAGGATTTGTCACTCGGATTGTCAGAGAGGTATCTCTGGGCCCTCTCGGTAATGCACATCACTTAAGCCTTGCAAGCATTGCAACTAATGAGTTAGTTGCAGGATGATGTATTACGGAACGAGTAAAGAGACTTTCCGGTAACGAGATTGAACTAGGTATTGAGATACCGACGATCGAATCTTGGGCAAGTAACATACCGATGACAAAGGAAACAACGTATGTTGTTATGCGGTCTGACCGATAAAGATCTTCGTAGAATATGTGGGAGCCAATATGAGCATCCAGGTTCCGCTATTGGTTATTGACCGGAGACGTGTCTCAGTCATGTCTACATTGTTCTCGAACCCGTAGGGTCCGCACGCTTAAGGTTTCGATGACAGTTATATTATGAGTTTATGAGTTTTGATGTACCGAAGGAGTTCGGAGTCCCGGATGAGATCGCGGACATGACGAGGAGTCTCGAAATGGTCGGGACGTAAAGATCGATATATTGGACGACTATATTCGGACATTGGAAAGGTTCCGAGTGATTCGGGTATTTTTCGGAGTAACGGAGAGTTACGGGAATACATATTGGGCCTTATTGGGCCATACGGGAAAGAAGGAAAAGGGCCTCAAGGGTGGCCGCACCCCTCCCCTTGGTCTGGTCCGAATTGGACTAGGGAAGGGGGACCCCCCTTCCTTCCTTCTCCTTTTCCCTTCCTCTTTTCCTATTCCATATGGGAGGTGGAATCCTACTAGGACTAGGGAGTCCTAGTAGGACTCCACACTTGGCGCGCCCCCTCCTAGGGCCGGCCTCCTCCTCCCTTGCTCCTTTATATACGGGTGCAAGGGGTCACCCCAAAGACACAACAATTGATCCTTGAGATCTATTAGCCGTGTGCGGTGCCCTCCTCCACCATAATCCTCGATAATATTGTAGCGGTGCTTAGGCGAAGCCCTGCGACGGTAGAACATCAAGATCGTCACCACTCCGTCGTGCTGACGGAACTTTTCCCCGACATTCTGCTGGATCGGAGTCCGGGGATCGTCATTGAGCTGAACGTGTGTTAGAACTCGGAGGTGTCGTAGTTTCGGTGCTTGATCGGTCGGGCCGTGAAGACGTACGACTACATCAACCGCGTTGTGCTAACGCTTCCGCTTCCGGTCTACGAGGGTACGTAGACAACACTCTCCCCTCTCGTTGCTATGCGTCACCATGATCTTGCGTGTGCATAAGAAATTTTTGAAATTACTACGTTCCCCAACAGTGGCATCCGAGCCTAGGTTTTATGTGTTGATGTTATATGCACGAGTAGAACACAAGTGAGTTGTGGGCGATATAAGTCATACTGCTTACCAGCATGTCATACTTTGGTTCGGCGGTATTGTTGGATGAAGCGGCCCGGACCGACATTACGCGTACGCTTACGCGAGACTGGTTCTACCGACGTGCTTTGCGCACGGGTGGCTAGCGGGTGTCAGTTTCTCCAACTTTAGTTGAACCGAGTGTGGCTACGCCTGGTCCTTGCGAAGGTTAAAACAGCACCAACTTGACAAACTATGGTTGTGGTTTTGATGCGTAGGTAAGAACGGTTCTTGCTAAGCCCATAGCAGCCACGTAAAACTTGCAACAGCAAAGTAGAGGACGTCTAACTTGTTTTTGCAGGGCATGTTGTGATGTGATATGGTCAAGACGTGATGAGATATAAGTTGTTGTATAAGATGATCATGTTTTGTTGAAGTTATCAACAACTGGCAGAAGCCTTATGGTTGTCTCTTTATTGCATAAGATGCAAGCGCCAAATAATTGCTTTACTTTATCGCTATGCGATAGCAATAGTTGCAAGAGCAATAGTTGGCGAGACGACCATGTGACGACACATTGATATAGATCAAAATGATGGAGATCATGGTGTCATGCCGGTGAAGATGGAGATCATGACAGTACTTTGGAGATGGAGATCAAAGGCGCAAGATGATCATGGCCATATCATGTCACATATTATGATTGCATATGATGTTTATCTTTTATGCATCTTATTTTGCTTAGTTCGACGGTAGCTTTATAAGATGATCCCTTACTAAAAGTTCAATGTATAAGTGTTCTCCCTGAGTATGCACCGTTGCCAAAGTTCGTCGTGCCCAGACACCACGTGATGATCGGGTGTGATGAGCTCTACGTCCATATACAACGGGTGCAAGCCAGTTTTGCACATGCAGAATACTCAGGTTAAACTTGACGAGCCTAGCATATGCAGATATAGCCTTGGAACACTGAGACCGAAAGGTCAAGCGTGAATCATATAGTAGATATGATCAACATAATGATGTTCACCATTGAAAGCTACTCCATTTCACGTGATGATCGGTTATGGTTTAGTTGATTTGGATCACGTGATCACTTAGATGATTAGAGGGATGTCTATCTAAGTGGGAGTTCTTAAGTAATATGATTAATTGAACTTTAATTTATCATGAACTTAGTCCTGGTAGTATTAGCATATCTATGTTGTAGATCAATAGCTCGCGATGTTGCTCCCCGTTTAATTTTTATTTGTTCCTAGAGAAAACTAGGTTGAAAAATGTTAGTAGCAATGATGCGGATTGGATCCGTGATCTGAGGTTTATCCTCATTGTTGCATAGAAGAATTATGTCCTTGATGCACTGCTAGGTGACTGACCTATTGCAGGAGCAGATGCAGACGTTATGAACGTTTGGCTAGCTCAATATGATGACTACTTGATAGTTTAGTGCACCATGCTTAACAGCTTAGAATCGGGATTTCAAAGACGTTTTGAACGTCATGGACCATATGAGATGCTCCAGGAGTTGAAGTTAATATTTCAAGTAAATACCCGAGTTGAGAGATAGGAAGTCTCCAACAAGTTCTATAGCTAAAAGATGGAGGTGAATAGCTCAAGCAGTGAGCATGTGCTCAGATTGTCTGGGTACTACAATCGCTTGAATCAAGTGGGAGTTAATCTTCCAGATAAAATAGTGATTGACAAAATTCTCTAGTCACCATCACCAAGTTAGTAGAACTTCATGATGAACTATGATATGCAAGGGATAACGGAAATGATTCCCAAGCTCTTCGTAATGCTGAAATCGACGAAGGTAGAAATCAAGAAAAATATCAAGTGTTGATGGTAGACAAGGCCACTAGTTTCAAGAAAAGGGCAAAGGGAAGAAGGGGAACTTCAAGAAGAACGGCAAGCAAGTTGCTGCTCAAGTGAAGAAGCCCAAGTCTGATCCTAAGCCTAAGACTAAGTGTTTCTACTGCAATGGGACTGGTCACTGGAAGCGGAACTGCCCCAAGTATTTGGCAGATAAGAAGGATGGCAAAGTGAACAAAGGTATATTTGATATACAGATTATTGGTGTGTATTTTACTAGTGTTCGTAGCAACCCCTCGGTATTTGATACTGGTTCAGTTGCTAAGAGTAGTAACTCGAAATGGGAGTTGTAGAATGAAGAGAGACTAGTTAAGGGTGAAGTGACGATGTGTGTTGGAAGTGGTTCCAAGATTGATATGATCATCATCGCACACTCCCTATACTTTCGGGATTAGTGTTAAACCTAAATAAGTGTTATTTGGTGTTTGCATTGAGCATGAATATAATTTGATCATGTTTATTGCAATACAGTTATTCATTTAAGTAAGAGAATAAATTGTTATTCTGTTTACATATATGGTTACACACCCAATGAAAATGGTTCGTTGGATCTCGATCGTAGTGATACACATATTCATAATATTGAAACCAAAAGATGCAAAGTTAATAATGATAGTGCAACTTATTTGTGGCACTGCCGTTTAGGTCATATTGGTGTAAAGCGCATGAAGAAACTCCATGCTGATGGACTTTTGGAATCACTTGATTATGAATCAGTTGATGCTTGCGAACCATGCCTCATGGGCAAGATGACTAAGACTCCGTTCTCTGGAACAATGCAGCAAGCAACAGATTTGTTGGAAATCATGCATACTGATGTATGTGGTCCGATGAATATTGAAGCTCGCGGCAGGTATCATTATTTTCTAATCTTCACAGATGATTTGAGCAGATATGAGTATATCTACTTGATGAAACACAAGTCTGAAACATTTGAAAAGTTCAAAGAATTTCAGAGTGAAGTGGAGAATCATCATAACAAAAATAAAAGTTTCTACGATATGATCGCAGAAGTAAAATATTTGAGTTACGAGTTTGGCCTTCAGTTAAAACAATGTCAAATAGTTTCACTACTCACGCCACCTGGAACACCACAGCATAATGGTGTGTCCGAACGTCATAACCGTACTTTATTAGATATGGTGCAATCTATGATGTCTCTTACCGATCTACCACTATCGTTTTGGGGTTATGCAGTAGAGACAGGTGCATTCACGTTAAATAGGGCACCATCTAAATCCGTTGAGACGACACTGTATGAACTATGGTTTGGCAAGAAACATAAGATGTCGTTTCTTAAAGTTTGAGGTTGCAATGCTTATGTGAAAAAGTTTCAACCTGATAAGCTCTAACCCAAATCGGAGAAGTGCGTCTTCATAGGATACCCAAAAGAAAATGTTGGGTACACCTTCTATCACAGATCCGAAGGCAATATATTCGTTGCTTTGAATGGATCCTTTCTAGAAAAGGAGTTTCTCTCGAAAGAAGTGAGTGGGAGGAAAGTAGAACTTGATGAGGTAATTGTACCTGCTCCCTTATTGGAAAGTAGTTCATCACAGAAATCTGTTCCTGTGGTTACTACACCAATTAGTGAGGAAGCTAATGATGATGATCATGTAACTTTAGATCAAGTTACTACCGAACCTCGTAGGTAAACCAGAGTGATATCCGCACCAGAGTGGTACGGTAATCCTGTTCTAGAGGTCATGTTACTTGACCATGATGAGCCTACGAACTATGAGGAAGCGATGATGAGCCAGATTCTACGAAATGGCTTGAGGCCATGAAATCTGAGATGAGATCCATGTATGAGAACAAAGTATGGACTTTGATTGACTTGCCCATTGATTGGCGAGCCATTGATATTAAATGGATCTTCAAGAGGAAGACGGACGCTGATAGTAGTGTTACTATCTACAAAGCTAGAATTGTCGCAAAAAGGTTTTCGACAAGTTCAAAGGGTTGACTACGATGAGAGTTTCTCACTCGTATCTATGCTTAAGTCTGTCCGAATCATGTTAGCAATTGCCGCATTTTATGAAATCTGGCAAATGGATAAACAAAACTGCATTCCTTAATGGATTTATTAAAGAAGAGTTGTATATGATGCAACCAGAAGGTTTTGTCAATCCTAAAGGTACTAACAAAATATGCAAGCTCCAGCGATCCATCTATGGACTGGTGCAAGCATCTCGGAGTTGGAATATACGCTTTGATAAGTTGATCAAAGCATATAGTTTTATACAGACTTGCGGTGAAGCCTCTATTTATAAGGAAGTGAGTGAGAGCACTACAACATTTCTGATAAGTATATGTGAATGACATATTGTTGATCGGAGATAATGTAGAATTATTCTGCAAAGCATAAAGGAATTTTTGAAAGGAGTTTTTCAAAGAAAGACCTCGGTGAAGCTGCTTACATATTGAGCACCAAGATCTATAGAGATAGATCAAGACGCTTGATAAGTTTTTCAATGAGTACATACCTTGACAAGATTTTGAAGTAGTTCAAAATGGAACGGTCAAAAAGGAGTTCTCGCCTGTGTTACAAGGTGTGAAGTTGAGTAAGACTCAAAACCCGACCACGGCAGAAGATAGAGAGAGAGAATGAAAGTCATTCCCTATGCCTCAGCCATAGGTTCTATAAAGTATGCCATGCTGTGTACCAAACCTATTGTATACCCTGCCCTAAGTTTGGCAAGGGAGTACAATAGTGATCTAGGAGTAGATCACTGGACATTGGTCAAAATTATCCTTGGTGGAATAAGGATATGTTTCTCGATTATGGAGGTGACAAAAGGTTTGTCGTAAAGGGTTACGTCGATGCAAGTTTTGACACTGATCCAGATGACTCTAAGTCTCAATCTGGATACATATTGAAGTGGGAGCAATTAGCTAGAGTAGCTCCGTGCAGAGCATTGTTGACATAGAAATTTGCAAAATATATACGGATCTGAATGTGGCAGACCCATTGACTAAACTTCTCTCACAAGCAAAACATGATCACACCTTAGTACTCTTTCGGTGTTAATCACATAGCGATGTGAACTAGATTATTGACTCTAGTAAACCCTTTGGGTGTTGGTCACATGTCGATGTGAACTATGGGTGATAATCACATGGTGATGTGAACTATTGGTATTAAATCACATGGCGATGTGAACTAGATTATTGACTCTAGTGCAAGTGGGAGACTGAAGGAAATATGCCCTAGAGGCAATAATAAAGTTATTATTTATTTCTTTATATCATGATAAATGTTTATTATTCATGCTAGAATTGTATTAACTGGAAACATAATACATGTGTGAATACATAGACAAACAGAGTGTCACTAGTATGCCTCTACTTGACTAGCTCGTTGATCAAAGATGGTTATGTTTCCTAACCATAGACATGAGTTGTCATTTGATTAACGGGATCACATCATTAGGAGAATGATGTGATTGACTTGACCCATTCCGTTAGCATAGCACTTGATCGTTTAGCTTGTTGCTATTGCTTTCTTCATGACTTATACATGTTCCTATGACTATGAGATTATGCAACTCCCATTTACCGGAGGAACACTTTGTGTGCCACCAAACGTCACAACGTAACTGGGTGATTATGAAGGTGCTCTACAGGTGTCTCCGAAGGTACTTGTTGGGTTGGCGTATTTCAAGATTAGGATTTGTCACTCCGATTGTCGGAGAGGTATCTCTGGGCCCTCTCGGTAATGCACATCACTTAAGCCTTGCAAGCATTGCAACTAATGAGTTAGTTGCAGGATGATGTATTACGGAATGAGTAAAGTGACTTGCCGGTAACGAGATTGAACTAGGTATTGAGATACCGACAATCGAATCTCGGGCAAGTAACATACCGATGACAAAGGGAACAACGTATGTTGTTATGCGGTCTGACCGATAAAGATCTTCGTAGAATATGTGGGAGCCAATATGAGCATCCAGGTTCCGCTATTGGTTATTGACCGGAGACGTGTCTCAGTCATGTCTACATTGTTCTCGAACCCGTAGGGTCCGCACGCTTAAGGTTTCGATGACAGTTATATTATGAGTTTATGAGTTTTTATGTACCGAAGGAGTTCGGAGTCCCGGATGAGATCGGGGACATGACGAGGAGTCTCGAAATGGTCGGGACGTAAAGATCGATATATTGGACAACTATATTCGGACATCGGAAAGGTTCCGAGTGATTCGGGTATTTTTCAGAGTACCGGAGAGTTACGGGAATACGTATTGGGCCTTATTGGGCCATCGGGAAAGAAGGAAAAGGGCCTCAAGGGTGGCCGCACCCCTCCCCTTGGTCTGGTCCGAATTGGACTAGGAAAGGGGGGCGCCCCCTTCCTTCCTTCTCCATCCTACTAGGACTAGGGAGTCCTAGTAGGACTCCACACTTGGCGCGCCCCCTCCTAGGGCCGGCCTCCTCCTCCCTTGCTCCTTTATATACGGGTGCAGGGGGCACCCCAAAGAAACAACAATTGATCCTTGAGATCTATTAGCCGTGTGCGGTGCCCTCCTCCACCATAATCCTCGATAATATTGTAGCGGTGCTTAGGCGAAGCCCTGCGATGGTAGAACATCAAGATCGTCACCACTCCGTCGTGCTGACGGAACTCTTCCCCGACATTCTGCTGGATCGGAGTCTGGGGATCGTCATCGAGCTGAACGTGTGCTAGAACTCGGAGGTGCCATAGTTTCGGTGCTTGATCGGTCGGGCCGTGAAGACGTACGACTACATCAACCGCGTTGTGCTAACGCTTCTGCTTCCGGTCTACGAGGGTACGTAGACAACACTCTCCCCTCTCGTTTCTATGCATCACCATGATCTTGCGTGTGCGTAGGAATTTTTTTGAAATTACTACGTTCTCCAACACGGCCGCCGGCCTCTTACCCACCGCCACCATCGCCGGGCTTGGCTCCTTTGGATCGCCATCGGGGTGGTCGTCGCGGCCGCAAGCAGCAGCAACCCGGCGCCCAGGGAGGGGAGCCCGCACTCCGCGACAGCAGCAGCCGGCGCCGTGGTACGCCGGGCAAAACCCGTGGACCGGCGTCGTGCATGCTTATTCGATGCCGGTCCGGTGTGCGCTTGTGCCCGGCATCCTCGGTCCTCGGCCCTCCTCCCATCAGGCATTCTACGACGCGCCCCAGCCATATGCGACGCCCTAGGGGGTGTTCTCCTACGTTCAGCAGCTGCCGCCAGGTGGGCCGCCGCTGCTGCCCCTCGCGCCCCACCGCAACAGCCCTACGCTGCGCCCATGCCCTCGCTTCCATCAGTGCCCTGGGACCCGGCTCTTCTGGCGGTCCTTCACTCCGCCCCCACCCTGGCCAACTACAATGGCGGCGGTGACTGGTACATGGACACCAGAGCTACCGCTCACATGTCCTCCCACCCCGGTAACCTCCACACCTCCTACCCTGTCCACATATCTACTCGCATCACCGTTGGAGATGGTTCTTCTCTCCCGATCACTCACATAGGACATGCATCTTTTCCATCATCATCTACACCATTATCCTTGTCTATTAGGCCTGCAAGGTTTACACTTTTCTTGTGTGCACGTCCTCTTATGTGACTCCACTTGCTGCCTCTCAAGGATGAACTGGAAGCTGCGAGGTAGATTCGCTGATTTGTGACAGGCTTAGTAGTTAGAGCATCTCCACTCATTCTGCCCCCCAACGCAAAGGCCGGTGCTCTTTCAGGCGCCCGCCCGGCAATTTTTAGGCCGTGAGACGATCTAGGTCCCAGCCACGCCCCTAGGCGCCGCTCCCAAGGCATCACAAATTCAAACGGGTCCATTTCCCGCCCCCATAAAACGCCACAAGTCCAGCGATCACGTTGCCACAGTTCGGCGTGCAAAAAAAGAAAGGACTCGACACATCAAACGGCAGAGTCGGCCTCCAGCGTCGCATGAGTCAGCGTGCGCGGGCTGGGCGGTGTCAGTGCGGCTTCTTCTGTGCAGCGAGGTGTCGGCACGGCTTATGTGCTACTGGGCATCGTGGAGGCATCATCGCTCAGGCTTGGCGGCGGCGTTGGCAGCGGCGTGGGAGTTGGCGGCGCCGTCGACGACATCTGGTTCAGGATGAGGCCGTGCTCCGCCATGTACCACGCCTTGACCTGCTCGTCCATCGCCGACATGTCCGCCCCGCCCATCAGGAAAGCCAGGTCGGTGTTCCTCTTCTTCGCGGCGACGTTGGTCCGGAGCAGGTCGAGCTTGACGGCGTTGTTCGTCATCAACGCTGACCACCGCGCCTCGGTCTTCTCCTCCCGCTGGGCGGCCCGGGTCTTGGTGTCGTCGAGGCAATGCTTGATGGACTCGTGCACGTGTGCGTGCCGACTCGGCGTGTTTCCCCTTCTTGCCCCCTTTGTTGCCGTCCGGGCGCCCGTCTCCCGCGCCCGGCATCGGCGCGTCAGACTTGTACGTCTCCTTGGCCTTGGCAAGGGTGCGCCGGACATCCGCCCACTTCTCGCACTTCTCGATCCGCTTGAAGACATGGAGGTACTTGAAGTCTTGGTCACTACTGTCCTGGCGAAACATGGCGAACATCCGCACCAGCTGCGTCAAGAAACAACAGTCGGCAAGCGTGCACAAGCCAAAACGAGAAGGGAGAGCCCGGCGTGGCATACCTGATCCTCGATGCTGGCGCCGCTCTCCCGCCGAGCCGCGATCTCCTTGACGATCCCATGCCATTTGTTGCATGCCGTTTGGATGAGCTCCCAATGGTTCGTCATTGCCTTCGACCCGCGCTACATGTGCACACCTTTGAAGTAGGGGTTGACGAGCTTGCGCTCGTCGAACTCGGCCTTAATGCGGTCCCAATACGTGTCAATGCTCTAGTTTGTGCCAGAGATCGGGTCGAGGCAGACGACTTTCCACGCTTCGGCAAGGCACTCGTCCTCCTTGGATGCCCACTTGATGCGTGGTTCGCCGGTCCTGGCCCCCTTCTTCTTCTTCTTCTTCTTCCCTTTCCTCGCCGGAGCAGGCACCGGCTCCTCCTCCTCCTCCTCCTCTGGCTCCTCCTCGCCTTAGTCGAGCTCGCCGTCCATGTCACCGTTGAGGTCCATTGTGTCGTCGTGGGTGGTGAACCCGGGGGAGACGGAGGCGGTGGCCGAGCCGGTCGTGATGATGTCATCCATGTCGGCCTCCGTCGCGTCGGTGTCGCCGAGATGTGACGAGAAGGCTTGTGAGTAGAGCAGCGTGCCACGGAGGAGAGGGGTGTCGGGGAGGCTGCGTAGGCCGGCGACAAATAGGTGTACGGAGGGTACTGCATGCCGACAAAAGCGGGCGAGGGCGTGCGCTGGGCCGGGTGACCATGGGGGAAGGTGATGTTGGGGTTGAACCCACCGTGCGCGTCACCATCGGCGTAGCCCGGTGGCGGCGTGCAGCCCCAGGGCTGTGGCGACAACGAGCAGCCGGCCGGAGACCCGACGCTTTCCTGGCTCCAGGACGCGTACGGGCCATGGCCGCCAGGTGGATTCATCATCCCCGCGCGAGCCGCCTCGGCTTGTTCGGCCGAGCGCTCCGCCTGCTCCGCCACCGCCGAAGCCGCGAGCGCCGCGCTGTCCCGGGCCTTCTTGGCGTAGGCCCTGTTCCGTCGGTCGGTGGTGACAGCCTCCCGGCGCTGAACTTCAGCCCTCCAGTCGGCGTTAGACATGCCCGGGGGCTTGGACGGCGGCGCCCTTTGCTTCCTATGCTTTGGCTGAGCGACGGCGGCGGTGGCATCCGTCGCGGCGCGGGGACCACGTACTTCTTCGGCGGCATAGCGGCCGGCTGGGAGGGGAGGAGGAGGAGATTGACGGGAGGAATGGAGAATGAGAGGGAAGCCGAGGGGGGAAAGCGGGAGGAAAGGCGGGAAAAGGCCCTCCTCTCGCCGACAGAGCGGGCCCATGCCCCTTTTCGCTTCTGTCGGCGCTCCCAGGCGACCCCCAGACTCTTGGATTCGGCTCGGGTGCGCCGGCTGTTATTTCGGCCTGAACCGGCGCTAAATGTGATTCTGGGGACATGACTGGGCCGATTTTCGTTCGCCAACGCTATAAGATCGCCTAGGGAAGGGGGGTGGCTTGCTAGGGCGCGGCTGGAGAGGCTCTTAATTTATTCTTCCTCGCTAGACTTTGGGGCTTCAGCCGGAGTTGCCTCTGGATAAATAAATCCTTTGCATGCATGGGACGGGAAGAGGAAACAAGATACATGACGAATACTGTCGATGGAATCTATCCTTGGACGATCAACGCGTTTTGACATCTCCGAGGGCCGGGTGCCGACGTGTCTTGGACCCTCAATTTGTTTGCCCAAACGAATGATTTTTATTTTTATGAAAATGGTAATGAGCAAATCGTTCTCTGGGAATGGTTCTTTCAGCGAACAACCCGTGGTGCGTCCGGTTTTCGTGCTCAATGCATGACGATTCTCGTGGGGCACCGTTCGCTCCATCCACCCTCAGAGCGAACGATGTACTACACGAGGCTGACCGAGTGCGTCAAGAGGGTCAGCGGCGGCTCCGCTCTCAACAAGGACCTGGTCTCCATATCCACCATCCTGTACGAGATCAAGAAATACTCTAGGACCTTTTAGTAGCCACTGCTTCATCCCTGGCCCTGCCATGCCCTGCCATGTACACACACTGTAATGGAAACTCTGATTCATGCTATGCTACTTGAAAAAAGAATGTCCGTCGGGTTTCGCCCCTTTGTAAGTACAGAGCCATGTGTTCTTCCGCGGTTATAGGTGTACTGCCAAGTGCCCAAGTGTTTGTTTACCGGGGTTATTCGATTGTAATGTGATTTTGCAACAAGGGTGTATGTTAGTTATCCTGAGATTTCTTGGACCCCCATGGCCCGGCTTGAGACAGCCATCCGTGTGGCTTAGACAACAATTCATTTTTTTATTATTATTATGTGGAGCATAGAACAAAGATTACCACTAACCAACCGTTGCAAGATATGAAATTAACACCTACGACAAAGTTGACTTCATTCACGGCAACACATTCAAGACGTCCTCACACCATACTCTGTTATGTCAAGGACCACGGTATTTTATAGCTGACAGTCTAAATTACTGTAGTTTTTTGATACTTTGATTTTTACATACAATACTTAACTATCACACATAGCCTTAGCTTTTTCAGCTGCTCTGTGGGCCGAGCGATGCCTGAAAGGCTGAAGCAAATTTACTTGATTCCGCATGCATGGCCAATTCCTCCGCAGTTGTTCATCTTGGAGCCTGAAAGGTGAACTTTGCTCAGTTTGGAACTAACTTGAGTGACCTACCACTTTTGCCTCCCTATGAATAATTTGCACACATAAAGAGTTGGTAATGTTGCCTTCTTATTTTGGGTGTGTGTGCATGCATCTACTGCCTGGTAAGCTGGTCACCATTTCCGTTCGAACTGTGAGGCACTGACAATGTTGTTTGGCTCTCCGTCAATTCAGTTCCCTCTCCATTGCTGTTTTGATCTCCTTGTTCTTCCATTTTCTTCTTTTCCTGCCCAGGTCTAGATTCATTTTGGTCATCCCGTTTGTTCCCTGCATTTTGTTGACGTTTTTTATAGCGGCTCATCAGCATGGCTACTAAAAGGGAACCAGTTGTCACAATTCCAGATATGAGGAATAATCCCCCACAACTTTCGAAGTTGATAGTGCCTGAACCATCAGGCATGTCATCATTTTCATGGCTATTTTGACCTATCCATTTCTTTTCAAACTGATTGATAGTATCTCCTCCGGTTATGTTGAGTATTGCAGTCGACATTTCAGGACGTAGCGGAGAATTCTTGGGAAGCGCCTAATCAGCAAAGAGATCATTGTCATAAGGCGCACATGGTAACATATAATGTTCCAATGACAATTTCATACAATAGTAGGTGGTCAATATGATGGTGCTATTATTTAAACAAACAACACTCAAATGCAAATACTATTTTATTTGGGAAAAGGAGATAGAGAAGCACCTAAAATGTCTAAAAGTAAACCAAACCAACATATATTATTTCTCACAATCCACTAGAATTCCAAACAGAGCATTAATGTGATCAATTGCAAATACCAGTTCATGTTGATGTTTCTGATGTAAAGGTATGGATCTATGTTGTGGTTCTCCAAGCCTCTTGTATATAAGTTATCGTGTATAGTACTCCCTCCGTCTCAAAATTCTTGTCGTAGATTTGTCAAGATACGGATGTATCTAACACTAAAACTTAACTAGATACATCCGTGTTTAGAAAAATCTAAGACAAGAATTTTGGGATGGGGGGAGTAGTTAGATTTATAAAAAGTGATATTGTGTTACTTCTGTTATTTATTTCATCGTCTGGCCTTTTTTACTAGAGCTACTTGCAGCAATTTCTTATCCTAAAATTGCATCATTCCACTCGGAGATACATTTATTCACTTTTGCTATTAGATAACCATACCAACCATTTTTGTTATCCTAAAATTATTTTGAAACTGCAATCTTATGGTGACATGATAGGTAGAATTAAAGGAAACATATAATCATATCATTTGCGTGGCTCACTAGCAATCTTTTCAAGAGAATAGTGAGTGTAGTTAAACTTACAAATGCAAACCCGCACTCTTGTAAATAGGCCCCACCATTGTGTAACCTTTGTTGTACTTTGTGAGAAACAATTTAATATATGGGACTTCGAGTACAACCGCAGCAATGCTTCCGTTAGAAAGAGCACTATAGAAATCATCAGGTGTAGCATAGCCCTTGATCTTTGATGTATCAAAACCAATCTCCACCAGTAGACCATCTATATAGGAACCTTGGTGGAACCCTACATATTCTCCATTCTTCTGGAGTTCATGAACATCAGTCACTGTTGGTGAAAGCTGCTGTACAGTAAGCATTGCTGCAAAGCTTGCTGTATAACTTGATGCAAGTACCAGAAGAACAACCATCCATACACGTAGAACAGTTCTAGCTAGAAAGTGTTCCAGCTCCTCCTCTGCAGAAATAACAATCAAGACTTTATTGAGGCACTAAAATTCTTATAAGCTCTGCAAAACACACCATTTCAATTTAATTAGATGATCAACGCAATCCATATTGTCAGTTTCTAACTGATACAAACTAGGATTAGTTCATTTCCACACTCTGATTCTATACTGCATTTGTTAAGCACTGTTAATTAGATAGATCTAAGTTATTTTGTGGAATTTTTAAAGATAAATTTAACTGGCTCATAGAGATGTTTATCCGGATCAATGTACTCTTGCATTAATCTTTCGAAGATTCTTCCTATTTTGATATGGTGCAACATATGCTTTGTCTATGCAACTGAAGTACTTGTTCAAAATTGTAAAGAGATCTAAGAAACTGTAATGTTTACTCAACTCTGTTCACAAATGGAGAATATTGTAATCGCCAATTGTTTGAGTGATAGGGGACCATGAACATGTTCATTGCCATTTAGATACTCCAGCAGCCAGACAGCAACTCCCGTGTATATAAAGAATATGATGCTTCCAAACCACATCTCAATGCTCAATGGTTTCAAGAAAAGCCACATATCCGTATTCACTTTTTCCTTGAATGGAACAATCATCCCTACTCCGGATTCTGTGTATGGTACGGTGAAGTCGACATACAGTGATCTATTGTATCTTATAGTAATGTCTGCAACAGCTATGTCGTATTCCTGCAATGCCATTAGCCAGATTTATATATTTAAGCAAAGAAAAGGAACATCCACTTGATAATATTCATTACACAGTATAAGCTCAGTTGTTAAACAAACAGAAATATTTTAGCAAGCAATATACTTTTGATTTTCTTTGCTTTGAGAAAAAATAGAGCGAGCCTTTCAGGTTGACATCCTTTTGTCTATAAAATGATATAATTGCAACCTGAAAGCAGAACAAATACTGGATGGAGATGCAAAGACAATTAATTCATTGAAAATGTTTAAACTACCAGAGTTTTTTTCTTAACAATGAAATGTATGCAGCTTCAATTGCCGTTTATACAATATTTCTTACCCCACGATAGACTTGATAAACAAAATCATTGTAGCTCCCCGAAGTTTTTTTACCAGCTGTGTCAAAATTTAGGTACTCATAAGAAAATGGATGATGTAGTCTCTTTACTGCCTCCTCAAATATGCCAATTACCAGTCCACTCGCTGTTGTTACATTTGCGGCAGGATTTTTATATGTGTTTATAAACTCTGGATTTTCGCTCGAGCACACACCAACTCTAAGCTTCTTACCAACCGTAGGAATTCCCCAGCCCATTGGTATTTTGGTGGACTCTCCTGGCCAAATTACAGGATTTAGGTCAGGCATTGAGTCCGGTCCTGTCTTTTCGAAGT
This sequence comes from Triticum urartu, assembly GCF_003073215.2. Lineage (NCBI taxonomy): Eukaryota > Viridiplantae > Streptophyta > Magnoliopsida > Poales > Poaceae > Triticum > Triticum urartu. Next base: position 453,843,884 of record NC_053026.1, on the reverse strand, counting down.
ATTCTTGCTTTAACTGCCGTGAAAGTCCACTATTCATAGTCCAAAACCCGATTTCTCTACAACCTCTCCCAACCACGTTTATTATTTGGAACACAGAAACTTTAAGTTGTCTGCCTGTAAGGTCAAAGTCACCACTTAAACCTCTGAATTTGTTTTGTACGACCGCCTTTAAGAGTTCAGGACCCTTAGTGGAAATAACCATTGATTCCAAGCATGTGGAGTTTTTAATGGACCATGGTTGCTTATTTCTAGCACCGGATATCCCAACATTTTCTGCTGCTTGTGCCAATGCCCATACCGTATCATAGCCCCATAGTCCAAAAATGCTTAGTTTATTAAAGGGTGACTCCTCCGGGTTATCGTGTTGGTACATTCTGTTCCACCTTATGGATAAGTTGTCAAGTTCTTGTGATCTGGGAACATGATATCTTACTCCTAGCACACCATTCATTGCCTCAATGACACTTGGATTGAGTGAGTCGATGATGTTTGCCACTCCATTTGTGGCGATCCACACAAATCCCTTGTTCATCATCCCTACCTCTTTTGCCTTGGTAAAAAGAAGGGAAGTCGTAGTGGATGACATATGAACAATAAATACCCTTGTTTGTATTGCCATCAACCCATTGAGTTCTTGCACAATGTTCTCATTTGTTGCCGCTAAAGGGATGACACTGCGATGTGCAATGTGGGCATCAATTTCATGAAGTGCATCAATGAGGTATGGTAGAATGCCTCTCCCATAGTCAGTGTCCTCATATATTGCCAGCACTTCTCTCCATCCATAGGCTTGTACAAGCGAGGCAATGCTATTCACCTGAGCCGAGTCATCCAGTGTTGCTCGTACAAAATACGGCCTACTATCAGAAGTGAGAGAGGGATTTGTTGTTGTGAATGATACTATGGGGACTTGGGTTAAATTCCCAAGATTTGATATGAACACAGCTTCTGATGATTTCTGGGGACCAATGATGGCTTGCACTTTGTATTTCTCCAGTAACTCAATAGCTGTCAGAAGGGCAAATGAAAGAAAGTGATGGTCAGATAATATATGTGGAATAATCTTTAGTACTCAACATCATAACTGGTTCTTTCGAAGATTTGAAAAAGGTTAAGAAAATATAGTTTTGGACTTTCTTGTTATATTAGTCAATACTCTAATTTACATTCTTGCATCTATGCTTCCTCATAATAAATAGCCAAGTGATGCCACAAGAAGATAGTATATGGCAAAAAACACAAGTGTGCAAGGAGATACAATATTTAACCTCTTAGTGGGTACATACTTACACATATATTAAAATTATAAGGGTAACAATGTAATGCTATGGGGAGATTAAGAAGATTGTGTTCAGAAGTTTGCCACAAAAAAGAGATTGTGTTCACTAGAAATATGAACCCACCCATTAAGAAATGCCGGAGATGAGTTTCTGAGGTATTCTAACTCTTAGCTAACCTAGAAGGAATATTATGAGTACAATTTACTCGTTCCATTGCAAAATGTAATGTGTCATTTGTTTCGTGAAAGACAAAGCTTGTGCCTCGACACAATAATAGTAAGAACTTGTGTCTATCACTATGTCTCATTTGACGGCGTTCTAGCTTCTTGTGGATGTCGGGTACCATGTATTCCGACTCACTAATTTTGACCCTGATAGTAATTCCAAATTACAAAATACAATCACAAGAAATCACATTATAATACAAATCTGAATTCCAATTGCATCGAGTTTATATAACATAGCCCACGTATTATTGGATTGATTTTGGTCAGTGCATGCATTTGGACACCTAGCTTTCTGTGGCAGACAATGAAATTCTTACAGCTCCTTTCGAAGAAAATGAGGTTTGGGAGGCTATCTCTCAAATGAAACATAATAAAACACCTGTAGAAGATGGATTTCTGAGTTTTACCAGGTAATGTGGGAGGTAATCAAAGATGAAGTGATGGATTTATTCCATGCATTTCATAGCAGTGACTTACCACTATATACTCTCAACTTTGGGGGTAAATGAGTTTATTCCAAATTATAGGCCACACGAATTCAACAATTGGTCACATTTGCCTCCTAAATGTGAGTTTCAAAGTATACAGGTAGGTGACCAAAAAGAAAGAAAGAACATATCCTTTTGTGGATTACGTGGTTCGTCCAATCCAAATGGCGTTCATGAAGGGCAGAAACATTCTTGAAGGGGTTCTAATTCAGCATAAGATTGTTCATGAGCTCCATCAAAAAAGATGGGAGGAGTAGTTTTTTAAAATTTACGTTGAGGAGATGTATTGAAAATTCAAGTGGCATGTTCTTCTTCAAACCCTTCACATGAAAGGATTTTCACCTCTTTGGTGAAAGTGGTTGGAATCATATCTGCTGGAAGTTTTGGTATCGAAGTTAACAATAATTTAGGGATATAGTTCCAAATAAAGAGAGGCCTTCGTTCGGGAGGATCTTTCTCCCTGCATGAGCCAAGTTAGAGGATCTTATGAATGGGATGGTGCTTCATCTACTGGATGACATGTAGTTTTTTTACAGTACTCGAATGTGAAGGAAATATGCCCTAGAGGCAATAATAAAGTTGTTATTTATATTTCTTTATATCATGATAAATGTTTATTATTCATGCTAGAATTGTATTAACTGGAAACTTAGTACATGTGTGAATACATAGACAAGCAGACTGTTACTAGTATGCCTCTACTTGACTAGCTCGTTAATAAAAGATGGTTAAGTTTCCTAGCCATAGACATGAGTTGTCATTTGATGAACAGGATCACATCATTAGAAAATGATGTGATTGACTTGACCCATCCGTTAGCTTAGCACTATGATCGTTTAGTTTATTGCTATTGCTTTCTCCATAACTTATACACGTTCCTATGACTATGAGATTATGCAACTCCTGAATACCGAAGGAACACTTAATGTGCTATCAAACGTCACAACGTAACTAGGTGATTATAAAGATGCTCTACATGTGTCTCCGATGGTGTTTGTTGAGTTGGCATAGATCGAGATTAGGATTTGTCACTCCGATTGTCGGAGAGGTATCTCTGGGCCCTCTCGGTAATGCACAAGCCTTGCAAGAAATGTGACTAATGAGTTAGTTATGGGATGATGCATTATGGAACGAGTAAAGAGACTTGCCAGTAACGAGATTGAACTAGGTATTGAGATACCGACGATCGAATCTCGGGCAAGTAACATACCGATGACAAAGGGAGCAACGTATGTTGTTATAAGGTTTGATCGATAAAGATCTTCGTAGAATATGTAGGAGCCAATATGAGCATCCAGGTTCCGCTATTGGTTATTGACCGGAAGTGAGTCTCGATCATGTCTACATAGTTCTCGAACCCGTAGGGTCCGCACGCTTAACGTTCGATGACGATCGGTATTATGAGTTTATGTGTTTTGATGTACCGAAGGTTGTTCGGAGTCCCAGATGTGATCACAGACATGATGAGGAGTCTTTAAATGGTCGAGACATAAAGATTGATATATTGGATGACTATATTTGGACACCGGATGAGTTCCGGAGGTCACCAGATATATATCGGAGTGCTAGAAGGGTTATCAGAACCACCGGATAAGTAATGGGCCTTATTGGGCCTAGGGGAGAGAGAAGGGGCTGCCAAGGGCTGGCCGCCCCCCCCCCCCAATGGGCCTAGTCCGAATTGTACTAGGGGAAGGGGCGGCGCCCCCTCCTTCCTTCTCTCCCCCCTCCTTCCTTCTTCTCCTAGTAGGACTAGGAAAGGGGGGAGTCCTACTCCTACTAGGAGGAGGATTCCTCCCCCCTTGGCGCGCCTATGAGGGCTGGCCGGCCTCCCCCTTGCTCCTTTATATATGGGGGCAAGGGGGCACCCTAGGACACACAAGTTGACAATTGTCTTAGCCGTGTGCGGTGCCCTCCTCCACAGATTTCCACCTCGGTCATATTGTTGTAGTGCTTAGGCGAAGCCCTGCGTCGGTAACTTCATCATCACCGTCATCACGCCGTCGTGCTGACGAAACTCTTCCTCGGCCTCAGCTGGATCAAGAGTACGAGGGACGTCACCGAGCTGAACGTGTGCAGATCGCGGAGGTGCCGTATGTTCGGTACTTGATCAGTTGGATCGCAAAGACGTTCGACTACATCAACCGTATTTCATAACGCTTCCGCTTTCGGTCTACGAGGGTACGTAGACATACTCTCCCCCTCTCGTTGCTATGCATCTCCTAGATAGATCTTGCGTGATTGTAGGAAATTTTTTGAAATACTGCGTTTCCCAACAGGATGATACCATCCTATTTATGGATCATGACACTGAAAAAGCGAAGAAAACATGCACTGCTTGGCACATTCGAGAGTTTGTCTGGTTCAAAAGCACATTTTCCATAAAAGTGAGATCTTTTGCTCTGGCAAGGCGCATGAAACAGCTTATGAACACTAGCATGTTTAGATGTGAACAAGGTTCAGTTACATTTGGGTGTCTTAGAATCCCATATTCATGCGAATTGGCGGGAAATAGACACTACCGGAATCGCACCCTATGCCGACGGCCAGGGCCGTCGGCATAGCCCTGAATGGCCGTCAGGACAGGCCTATGCCGACGGCCCCCGTCGGCATAGGGCCGTCGGCAAAATATCCGTCGGCGTAGCCAGAAAGGTCGTCGGCATAGAAAGGCCGTCGGCATAAGACCTATCCCGACGGTGTCCGTACATCTATGCCGACGGCGAAGGCCGTCGGCAACGTTATCGCCTAACGGCGGCCGCCGTCAAGTCTGCCCAACCACTTGTCTCCACGTGGCACCCCTATGCCGACGGCCTGGCCGTCGGCTTAGCAGAAAACTGTGCCGACGGCTAGACCGTCGGCATAGAAGTGCCACGTGCCGACCGGCGGCTGCTCGTGGGCCAGGGCTATGCCGACGGCCCTGCCGTCGGCATAGTCTGAGATTAAGCCGACGGCCAGGCCGTCGGCATAGTCCTTCAAACGGAGATCCCAGTTGCTGACACGTTGGTACCTATGCCGACGGCCAGGCCGTCGGCATATTTTCAAACTATGCCGACGGCTATGCCGTCGGCATAGGTGCCCACGTGTCAGCAACTGGGAGCTCACGCTGGCCCAATGCCGACGGCCTAGCCATCGGCATAGTTTGCTTTTAATTTTTTTTTCTTTTTCCTGTTTGTTTTCAAATCAGTTCAATTCAGATAACATCACATATATAACAGCACATATCAGCAGCACATATCAACGAACGTAAGCATAAGCATCATGACAACAATAGATCATCATCACACAAGCATAAGCATATCAACGAATGTAAGCATAAGCATCATCACACAAGTCAGCTAAATGATCATCAGCACACACAAGTCATCTCAAGCATCACCATGACATCTCAAGCATCATCGAGCACCGCGGAGGTCGTCACCGCCAAGACGGCCAAAGTCCAGGTCATCAGTGCTAGCGGCAGCGCTACCGCCTCCGCCTCCGTGGATCGGAGTGGTCGGGCTCCGTGTCTCCGGAGTGCTGCGAAGACCACCGCCAACGGTAGATCCACCTGTTCCCTGCATGTTGAAAGGACATATGCACGGGATTTATGACTGTGTTGAAAGGCATGACATGCTTTGGGTGAATAGATTGGGGATGAACTAACCGGCGAGGGGCCAGCGTTCTGTGCCACAAACTCCTCAAAGCTCATCAGCACTGGTTGTGCTGGAGGGCATTGTGCTGTAGGGAACTGAGGACACCTGTCGGCCGCCATATCCTGAAAAGCCTGCTGCATCTGGCTATCCCTCTGCACTTGGTGTTCATAAAGCCTCTGATGCCACGCCATGGTCTCCTGGCGTGTGTACTCCATGTAGGCCTACGGTATGACATGATGGAACTCATAAAACTACTAAATGCAGAAAATGAAGTGAGAAATGAAGATAAGAGGGAAAATACTTACAGATTGTTGCTCCTGAAAGAGGGACTGTGTACTAGTCACTGGCTGGCTCGTGCGCTGGCTCAGGCTCGGGTCGATCCGACGAAGCTGTGTGTAGGAGATACTAGGAGTGATCACAGCATCGAGAACCGCATCCCGACCGTGCTCCTTGGGCCCCATCCTCACCACCGCCATGTCGTCCAGAGGCGCCGCAATGGGGTCAGGTGTGTCAGGATGTAACTCCAGATACGCTTCGGAGTAGGCCTTCTTCCTCCCTTCGGTCTTCTTGCCGTAGTACTTGGGCTCGCCAGGCTTGGGGTCCTTCCGCGTATGGGCGATCTCCCACGCCTGCATGTGTGAGAGCGGCCGCTTCAGTTTCTCCTCCTGCACCACCAAACAGAGGTTAGTCATACATAAGAAAGTGATGGTAAATAGAAGAAGAAGAATGTTTAATGGGGTTAGTCATACATTAACTGCCTTGTGGAGATAGTGGTTTCGGTTTCCCTGAGCATGTACTCCCTCCGTCCCTCGGTTAGCCTTATTTTGGGTTCTCATAGCCGCCCAGGCTCCAGCCTCATCACACCAAAGATCCACCAATGCCGCCCAGGACTCGTCTTTTCCATAACACCAATTTGGACACACCTACATAATAAAAGCATAATGGCATGTAGGTGTGTCCAAATTGGTGTTATGGAAGCATAAAGCATAAAGCATAAAGCATAATGTACCACAAGGTAATGAAAGCATAATGAAAGCATAATGAAAAATCTTTTATACTTACCGCCAAGAACTCGGGCCTCTCCAAGGTAATGCCCATCCTCCGCGCTTCTTCCTTGGTCATCTTCACACCAAGATAGTCGTGGTAGTATGTGGAGATGGCCACATAGCGCACCTCGTACTGCATCTGGCGGGCCTTCTTCTTGCATTGGCGCAACACGATCTGGTCCGCTCTAGCCCTGTGCTCCGGAAGAACTCGATAGTATTTCTACAATCATTCCGTGCATCGTCGACGTTTGGGTCCACATCATCATCACCCAATGGTCTAGCGTCATCGTTTCTAACCACATCATCATCATCATCATCAGGTTGCTCTTGATAGAACACTCCCTCGTATGTCATGGGGTTAATGTTGTAGTAATCGTCTTCATTCGGGTCTGGTAGCTTACCATGTGGCGACACCTTGAACACAACTTCCCAGCCCTTTAGATACACTTTCTGGCATGGGTAAGGCAGATAATATACTTGTGTAGCTTGGGTAGTCGCAATGAAGAGATCGGCTCCGGCATAGACGGTTGATGGTTTAACTTCGACCAAACCAATGGAAGGCGTATGTTTTACCCCCTCCTGCGGATCGAACCATCGGCATTTGAACACAGGCAGACTTAGGGTCTCACGCCCCTGGCCGAATTTAACCTCGTATATATTTTGTACCCTTCCGTAGTAGTCTACTGAATTTTGACCGGGGGTGTACACTCCAGTATTTATAGTTTTGGGATCGGGGCGGCTGTTTTGGTGCTCCTCTGTATGGAAGCGATACCCATTCACATCATACTTTTTACATGTCATGACGGCAGGGTCAAAACCCATGGAAACCCATCTCAATTCATCATCCATAGATATGTTCGGATCTTTTCCCTACAAGTATAATGGAAATTGTTGCGTGCATTAGTTCGGTTAACTAATAAATGTTGAAGTAGGTATTTAATAGGGGAGTGTGGAAAATTACTTTCTCCATGAACCAAGCAACAAAATTTTTACGTCCAGGGTTTCCATGACGGAGAAGAGTAAGTGCCTCCGCCTCAGTAGGAGGATTCACTCCCGTCCATTCCTCTTGAACGAAATCACTAAAAAAGATAAGCGGTGTTAGACCGGGACTAAGTGAACATGAAACATGATGATGTGGAAGACATAAAGGAATGGTGTAGTGGTATTACCTCATCCACACTTCCTCAACTTCCTTGATGTTGTGCAAGATATAGAACATGAGGTCCTCCCACTCTTGTCGTGGCATGTTATAAGATTTCGAGGCCCCAGCCCTCCCACCTTGCGCGTTGAATAGATCGAGCCTGGGTTGATACTTGGGCTCTTCTATATTGTATCGAGGCACCTTGTTATGCAGATGGGGAACATGGTCTGGATAGTATGATGTCCTGAGGTCTGACACCTCCTCTAGGATAACTGCCTCAGCTATGGAAGCTTCAATCTTAGCTTTGTTTCCACATTTCCGTCGGAGATGCTTGTTCTGCCTCTCAGGGCCGTACTGCCAGCGATTTTGCACAGGGCCCCCCAACAATACCTCGTTCGCGAGGTGCAGAATGAGATGTGTCATCGGAGTAAAGAAGCCTGGCGGAAAGATCTTCTCTAGCTTGACTATCAACTCCGGTGCCTTCTTATGCAATTTTTCAATCACCTCTTTACTTACTTCTTTAGCACAGAGCGTGCGGAAGAAATGGCTAAGCTCGGCAAGCACTCGCCAGACATGCTCGGGGACATAGCCTCGAACCATCACCGGCATTATCCGCTCAATCCATACATGGTAGTCATGACTCTTCAGGCCGGTCACTTTGCCCGTTGAAAGATTGACTCCCTTACTTATATTCGATGCATAACCATCGGTGAACTTCAAAATTTGTTTCAGCCAGATAAGTACTTCTTTTTTTCTGGCGGTTTAAGGACAAAGTCAGCATCTGGCTTGAACCAGTTTTTTCGACCGCCTGTGGGAGGCTTCATGTTCAGGCGTGGTCTATCACAAATTCTCTGTTGATCGGCTCTAGCTTTTACGTTATCCTTCGTCTTATCAGGAATGTTGAGGATCGTGTGGAAAAGGGACTCTGCCACATTCTTTTCGGTGTGCATCACATCAATATTGTAAGGAAGTTTGAGGTCCTTGAAATAGGGAAGCTGCGAGAAGGGGGTAATGTGCGTCCAGTTGTGCGTCTCACCATATCCCTCGAAGCCTTTGGCTTTGGCTTTGCCTTTGCCTTTGACTTTAGGCTTGAGAGCTTTTAGCTGAGCAAGAACATCTGCCCCCGAAAATGTTGGAATCTCGGTTACTTCATGAACAACCCGGCCTTTCGTGAAGTTCTTCTTGTCTTCCCTGTCTGGATGGTCTGGAGGGAGGAACTGTCGATGCAGGTCAAAGGCTACATACTTGCCACCCTTACTCAGCCAAATCATTCGCAGAGCCTGCATGCACACTGGGCATGGCATCTTACCACTTGTACACCATCCGCAGAATAGAGCATAGCCGGGAAAGTCATGCATGCAATAGTGCAACCAAACTTTCATCAAGAAATTTCTCTGCAGATCCCGGTCGTATGTCAACCTCGGAAAGTACCAAGAATGGTGCAAAGCATCCACAAGCGGCTGCATAAACACACCCAATTGCTTCCCCGGGTAGTCAGGCCCCGGAATGATGAGCGACAAGAACATGGTCTTCCGTTGCATTAGGGCACCGGGAGGAAGATTGAGCGGAATTACAAACACAGGCCAGCAGCTGTATGGATTGGACGACATACCATATGGATTCAACCCATCACCTGATATGGCTATTCTGACATTCCCAGCCTCGGCTGCTTCCTCGGGGTATTCTTCATCGAATGACTTCCATGCTTCCCCTCCCGATGGATGTATGATTTTTTTTGGATTGTACCTTATACCTTCCTTGTGCCACTTCATCATTTTGGCAGACTCCTTCGTGATGAAAAGGCGCTGCAGTCTTTTTATAAAATCAAGATACCGAAGAACCTTAACGGGGATGGTTAGCTGCTTTTTCTCACCATCCTCACCGACCACCTCAATGTACCGAGACGAACCGCACTTCCTACAGTACTTGTCATCCGCATACTCGTGCCTAAACAAAAGGCAATTCTTCGGGCAAACATCTATTTTCTCATAATCCATAGAGAGTGCCTTCATGATTTTCTTTGTATCGTACATGCTTTTCGGCAGTTCATGACCCTCAGGGAGGCTGTTAGCCCATACTCCCAGGAATGCTTCGAAGCATTTCTGGCTACAGCCGTACTCAGCCTTGACTGCAATCAGTTGCGAGATGGCATCCAGCTGAGATATTTTCGCACCCGCATAAAGAGGTTTCTTCGACGAGGCCAAGACCTCCAAGAAGGCCTTTGCGGTTGCCTCCGGCTCCTCCGGTTCATTCTCTGAAGGTGTCGCATTTGCCGTTTCTGCAACAATGACATCATCTAGCATGTCCCTGACCCCGTCGTCCTCATATCCATCGATGCGTTGTCGCATCACCTCCTCTCTACCACGGTCCTGCTCGGCTATGTTTATCGGCGGCATGTCAAAGTTTGGCATATATCCGTGCGTGCGAAGGTGCTCACTCATGTCCGTCTGATTTCTACGGTGACGTCTGGCACATCTCGCACAGGGGCATGGTGGGATAATTCTCATTGGACGACGGAATATCTCCTTCAAATACACATCGGTTTTCGCGATCCACTCTGATGTTACTCGATTCCGACGGATAAAACCACTGTACATCCACTGATTATCTGCCATCCTCTGCTTTTTTGCAACCCACACAACATAATTAAGGATTCACTTAAATTAATCACATCAAATTTTCAGTTTCTACCGCGTTTAATCCACCTACATCTCTAATAGGTAAAGATGGGTCCTAATCCCACCCGAGGATGTGTAGATTGAGTACGTTCTCCATTCTACCCCGTTCCGAGACAAAATTTCGGCAGCACCTCCCCGCTGTTCTCCAGATACACGTCTCGGCAAATAGCCGAGAGAATGTGCTCCGGAGAACAATGGGGAGGCGCCGCCGAAATCCTGTCTCGGAACGGGGTAGAACATGGAGAACATACCCAATCTACACATCCTCGGGCTGTCCGTGGAAAACGCTGGACAATCCGAAAGAGCTGCGGTGATAAATATGCAATTGAATGCATATTTATCCATGCAACCCTTTCGGACGGGAGACGCCTAGGTTACGTCAGTTGACTTGAGAATGAAATCTAGTGATATGAAAAAATGGAGGAGATGGACTTGTAGCTCACCCTCGGCTGTAGAGGAAGTAGTCGAACAGCAGAGGGATGCTCAGGGGGACCAACGCGCCAGACAACGGTCACTCTGATGAAATGCGACACCACAACGCCTGCAAATTCCACCGAAAGAACAACTTAGATCATCACATCTCAGTAAAAGTGTCAAACTTTTTTCTTCCATTTTTTTAGCAAGATCATCATGAGTATCATTTTTTAGCAAGATCATCACATATTAGTAAGTCTCAAAATTTTGTCTTCAATTATTTTATCAAGATCATTATGATTTTTTTAGCAAGATCATCATGAGTATCATTTTTTTAGCAAGATCATCACATCTTAGTAACTCTCAAAATTTTGTCTTTCAATTATTTATATCAAGATCATTATGAGTATCAAAAAAATAACAAGATCATCACATCTCAGTCAAGTGTCAAATTTTGTCCAACATCCATCCATCCATTCATCTATCATTAACTTTACCAACATACATTCGTCAACATGACCTAACATTAAATATATGACAAACAAAGTTTCTAAAAAAATTCACCGACATTCCATCCATCCACCATCTATGATTCTAACAACATCCACATCATCAACATCATCATCTATCATCATTAACATCATCATCTATCATGTAACAATCATCATACATTTGCAACTATCATCAAAAAATCCCATCATCTAACGTCATGCCCCTTGTTAAAAAAATTGCTTTTCTTGCATTTCTCACATTTGTAACTATCATCAAATCATCTATCAACTAACTATGCATCCATCCATCTAGTTACATAACTATGAACAACAACAAAATTATCAAAAAAAATCTACAGAGAGGGAGGGAGGAAGCTCACCGTGGGAAGGTCCGGCTCGGGGGGAGGGGCGGGGACTGAGGTCGGGGACCAGAGCAGGCGGCGGAGGGGCAGGCACGGACGAAGTGGCCGCCGGGGCGGGGTCGACGGAGGTCGGGGCGAGGGACGGGTAGGGCGGGGGCAGGGGAGGGGCGGTGCGGTGGCGGTGGGGGAGGGGATTGGGGCGGCGCGGGCAGTGGGGGCGGCGTGGCGGCGGTGGGGGATGGGATGGGGGCGGCGGCGCGGGTGGGGATCGGGGTCGGGCGGGGGGGAGACGGTGCGGGGGAGATGGGGAATGGGTGGTCGGGGGCGAACCGCTGCGGATAAGGTCAACCTATGCCGACGGCTTGGCCGTCGGCATAGGCCTGGCCCTTTTCCACGTCATCGATCCGTGGGCGTGCGCGCTTCTATGCCAACGGCTAAGCCTATGCCGACGGCTTAGCCGTCGGCATAGATGGACATGCCACGTGTCAATCTATGCCGACGGCCAAGCCGTCGGCATAGGTACTTTGCATATTTTTTTACGACATATTTTTCATTTTTTATTACGGCATATTTGTGAGCTCCGGTATTCATTAGACTTGTGCTAAGAAAGTGGACAATTACGGTGAAAAGTTCAGTTACCGGCCCGGTGCCCGGGTGTAAGCTGTGGTAGCTGTTTCCCCCCTCCGAGACATGGCCCGGTGTATAGCACATGTGCCCACGTCGTGCGTGAGGGGGGGGCACGCCCCGGAGACGCGTCCCGCCTCTTCGGACATGCCACCACACCACCCCGCATGTATGAGGGCCCGGTGCGACGCTCCGGTGGCATTGCTACCCCCAGTGCCCCCGTCCTGCCTAACCCTGTAGCGTTTGACCACGGGATCTACTACCGTGTCATCGTCGTCCGTGAGGGGGGTCCACGCCCCGGAGACGCGTCCCGCCTCTTCGGACATGCCACCACACCACCCCGCATGTATGAGGGCCCGGTGCGACGCTCCGGTGGCATTGCTACCCCCAGTGCCCCCGTCCTGCCTAACCCTGTAGCGTTTGACCACGGGATCTACTACCGTGTCATCGTCGTCCGTGAGGGGGGTCCACGCCCCGGAGACGCGTCCCGCCTCTTCGGACATGCCACCACACCACCCCGCATGTATGAGGGCCCGGTGCGACGCTCCGGTGGCATTGCTACCCCCAGTGCCCCCGTCCCGCCTAACCCTGTAGCGTTTGACCATGGGATCTACCCCTTTGACTTTGCACGGACGGGCTTTGACCAGTGGACCTCCCCACCTGGTTGTGTTAGGTCAGCCCATAGGAACACTTTGGAGCAACATCCGGGCCAGTCCCACAGCAAGATCCCCTCCGTGTAGACCCCACGCGTCCATTTTCCCCCTCCAGGTGCCGGCGGCGGCGCCGTCCGTGAGGGGGGCACACCCCGGACACGCGTGCCGGGCGTTTGCAACCGCGACAACACTTCCAGACTTGTGAGAGGCCGCCGACGCAAGATTTGGCGGCATGCTAGCCCCCGGAGGCCGCCGGCCACAGCCGTAGACGCGCGAAGGGCAATCCGCGTAGAGGGAATTTTTCGGATACTTCTCCATCACCAAAAATTATGAAAAAATACCATTGTTCCTATAGCACATGTGCCCACATCGTGCAAAAAAACTCATGATTTTATCGCGCTCCGAGTATTTAGTAATATTGACGCCGCATCGTTACCGCAGAACGTCTACTACCGTGTAATCGCCGTCCGTGAGGGGGGCCACGCCCCGGAGACGCGTCCCGCCTCTTCGGACATGCCACCACACCACCCTGCATGTATGAGGGCCCGGTGCGACGCTCCGGTGGCATTGCTACCCCCAGTGCCCCCGTCCCGCCTAACCCTGTAGCGTTTGACCACGGGATCTAGCCCTTTGACTTTGCACGGACGGGCTTTGACCAGCGGACCTCCCCACCCGGTTGTGTTCGGTCAGCCCATAGGTACACTTTGGAGCAACATCCGGGCCAGACCCACAACAAGATCCCCTCCGTGTAGACCCGCCGCGTCCGTTTCCCCCCTCCAGGTGCCGGTGGCGGCGCCGTTCGTGAGGGGGGCACACCCCAGAGACGTGTGCCGCCTCTTCGGACATGCCACCAAACCACCCCACATGTATGAGGGCCCAGTGCGATGCTCCGGTGGCATTGCGACCCCCAGGGCCCCCGACCCGCCTAACCCTGTAGCGTTTGACCACGGGATCTAGCCCTTTGACTTTGCACGGACGGGCTTTGACCAGCGGACCTCCCCACCCGGTTGTGTTCGGTCAGCCCATAGGTACACTTTGGAGCAACATCCGGGCCAGACCCACAACAAGATCCCCTCCGTGTAGACCCGACACGTCCGTTTCCCCCCTCCAGGTGCCGGCGGCGGCGCCGTCCGTGAAGGGGGGCACATCCCGGAGATGTGTGCCGCCTCTTCGGACATGCCACCACACCACCCGGCATGTATGAGGGCCCGGTGCCACGCTCCGGTGGCATTGCTACCCCCCAGGGCCCCCGTCCCGCCTAACCCTGTAGCGATTGACCACGGGATCTAGCCCTTTGACTTTGCACGGACGGGCTTTGACCAGCAGACCTCCCCACCCGGTTGTGTTCGGTCAGCCCATAGGTACACTTTGCAGCAACATCCGGGCTAGACCCACAACAAGATCCCCTCCGTGTAGACCCGACACGTCCGTTTCCCCCCTCCAGGTGCCGGCGGCGGCGCCGTCCGTGAAGGGGGCACATCCCGGAGACGTGTGCCGCCTCTTCGGACATGCCACCACATCACCCCGCATGTATGAGGGCCCGGTGCCACGCTCCGGTGGCATTGCTACCCCCCAGGGCCCCTGTCCCGCCTAACCCTGTAGCGATTGACCACGCGATCTAGCCCTTTGACTTTACACGGACGGGCTTTGACCAGTGGACCTCCCCACCCGGTTGTGTTAGGTCAGCCCATAGGAACACTCTGGAGCAACATCCGGGCCAGACCCACAGCAAGATCCCCTCCGTGTAGACCCCATGCGTCCGTTTCCCCCCTCCAGGTGCCGGCGACGGCGCCGTCCGTGAGGGGGGGCACACCCCGGACACGCGTGCCGCCTCTTCAGACATGCCACCACATCACCCCGCATGTATGAGGGCCCGGTGCCACGCTCCGGTGGCATTGCTACCCCCCTAGGACCCCCGTCCCGCCTAACCCTGTAGCGATTGACCACGCGATCTAGCCCTTTGACTTTGCACGGACGGGCTTTGACCAGTGGACCTCCCCACCCGGTTGTGTTAGGTCAGCCCATAGGAACACTCTGGAGCAACATCCGGGCCAGACCCACAGCAAGATCCCCTCCGTGTAGACCCCACGCGTCCGTTTCCCCCTCCAGGTGCCGGCGGCGGCGCCGTCCGTGAGGGGGGGCAAACCTCGGACACGCGTGCCGCCTCTTCAGACATGCCACCACACCACCCCGCATGTATGAGGGCCCGGTGCCACGCTCCGGTGGCATTGCTACCCCCCAGGGCCCCCGTTCCGCCTAACCCTGTAGCGATTGACCACGCGATCTAGCCCTTTGACTTTGCACGGACGGGCTTTGACCAGTGGACCTCCCAACCCGGTTGTGTTAGGTCAGCCCATAGGAACACTCTGGAGCAACATCCGGGCCAGACCCACAGCAAGATCCCCTCCGTGTAGACCCCACGCGTCCGTTTACCCCCTCCAGGTGCCGGCGGCGGCGCCGTCCGTGAGGGGGGGCACACCCCGGACACGCGTGCCGCCTCTTCAGACATGCCACCACACCACCCCGCATGTATGAGGGCCCGGTGCCACGCTCCGGTGGCATTGCTACCCCCCAGGGCCCCCGTCCCGCCTAACCCTGTAGCGATTGACCACGCGATCTAGCCCTTTGACTTTGCACGGACGGGCTTTGACCAGTGGACCTCCCAACCCGGTTGTGTTAGGTCAGCCCATAGGAACACTCTGGAGCAACATCCGGGCCAGACCCACAGCAAGATCCCCTCCGTGTAGACCCCACGCGTCCGTTTACCCCCTCCGTGACACGGCGATAGCGACGTTCGTAACGGGGGGCGGCAATCGATATACCATCGGGAATGTTTTTTTAGATAAGGCATAATTATCTTATGCAAAAACAAAAACTAAAATAAAGTAAAAATAACAAAACAAAGTAAAAATAAAAAAATAAAGTAAAATATATGTATGCCGACGGCAAGGCCGTCGGCATATCTGTGCACACACGCAGGTTATCCCGCGGATCGATGACGGGGCGTGGCACAGGGATCGATGACGTGGCGGAGGGGCCTATGCCGACGGCCGTGCCGTAGGCATACCTCTGCCACAGATAATATAAAAAATTAAGTAAAGTAAATATTTGCCGACGGCCAGGCCGTCGGCATATCTGTGCACACACGGATCGATGACGTGGCAGAGGGGCCTATGCCGACGGCTACGCCGTAGGCATACCTCTGCCACAGATACGCCGACGGCCGCCGTTACCGCCCGTCGGCGTAGGATAAACGCTGTCAAGCGTCAGCACTGACCAGGGAGTTGGGCCCGGGATATGCCGACGGCCTGTCCTATGCCGACGGGCGCCGTAGGCTTATCTCGGGCGGTCCCGACGGCCACGTCTATGCCGACGGACGGCCCCGTCGGCATAGATCAATGTATGCCGACGGCTTTTCTACGCCTACGGCCCACCCTTGGCCTTCGGCATAGGTGCGGCGATGCCGACGGGGGCCGTCGGCATAGATTTGGTCGTCGGCAAACCCAGTTTTTCTGGTAGTGAGAGGAGCATCATGAAAAATGACAGAAGGAGTGGGTATGCTAAGTCATGATGAATTTGGTTTTTAGCAGTTTGATGGCATTTTTCTTCCACGTCCCTAAAGTAGTGCTAAAATGGCTAGATTGTTTCTGGTCTAGATTCTACTGGCTAGTGGACAATCAAAAGAAAAAATGATGTCTCATCAAATGGATTTTGTTATGTAGGCCAAAAGATCAAGGTCCCCCTCCCCTACATCCAAGACATTGCAACAAAACATGTCAGTCTCTTGGCAAAATGGATGTTTAGAACGAATCAGTGAGGATGGTATGTGTGACATGAAATTAACTTTTTTGTACGGAAAAAACGTCCAATATTTGGCTTGAGATCAAAGATTGATCTCAAGTGAGATTCTAATAGGATATTTGGCTGATACACGTCACTCAACTAGCAATATCAATGACTTTAAAACATGTAAAGGGTAGAAAATACCTCGATTGCTTTGGTTGTGATCACAATGAACCAAAATGTAGATGACCAGGATAACTTATGTGATGGTTGCATAACTTATGTGATTATCATAGGGATATCTAGTTCTAAGACGACCATGATACCTTTAGATGAAATTTGCACAAAAATGATCAAGTATACAACTTTGTAACATTCCGATATCCCATCCAAAACCGACAATTGTGGAACTGAAAATCCCGCTAGTAACCAAAATATTCATATGGTATATGTGCATGGGCGTTAGTAACCAAAGGTAATCTTCTTACATGAATTTGGCAAGGGACAGCTAAATGTAGCTTTTGAAGTGATGACAAATCAATCCGATATGGGAAACGTTTTCCGCCGACAGACCGGCTGAACGCTCGGCCGGTCACTCACGAGAGCCGCAGGATGGATTGCAATGGTACGATACACAGCGCGCCGCTCTACCCAGGAAATTTCTCGCCCAACTAGTACTATCCTTTTCCTTTTCCTTCGGTGTTCCTTCCCCACCACTCACTCCCAATCTCTCACAGAGGCATGGCTGCCACAAAGCTATTGCGTTGCTTCCACCGTCCTCCTCCTCTATACCCAGTTCCTCGCTGCTGACCCACCGGCAAGGCTGGATGCGGGGCGCTGCCGGTGCTTGGTGTTGGTCGTTCAGGTGGCGCGCGGCAGGAGCGGAGAGACTATGTGTTGCGCGCGGCCGGGACGGTGCTGCCGCAAGCCTGCGGAATCGCGAGCGACGGGGAGCGCTAAGATCAACTACCCCAGGGGTTGCTGGAACCACTTCATTTTTTGCTGGAACCCTTTTTTTGATTTTGCTGCAATTGATAGGTTGGTGGTGCCGTCGCTGCCATGGCTTCTTTTGCTACATCAATTGGTTGGTGGTGCCGTCACTGCCATGACTTCTTTTGCTACATCAATTTTTTGCTGGAACCACATCGATTTTTGCTGGAACCAGCTCTTGACTTTGCTGCATTAGGCGAAGATGGTGGTGGGCTGCGATGGCAGTGCCCGCCATGTTTTATTTTTGTTGGAATCACTTAAGATTTTTGTTGGAACCCTTTTTCTTTTTTGCTACAAATCGAGAGGAGGTTGCCGTCATTTTTTGCTACAATTTTGTTTTTTGCTGGAATCATATATGATATTGGCTGGAACCGTATTTGATTTTTGCTGGAACCAGCATTTGATTTTTCTGTAGTAGGCGAAGATGCGCTCCGGCGGCGATGAACGGTGGCGCCATGTTTTATTGCTGGAACCACCTAAGATCTTTGCTGGAACCCCTTCTCTATTTTGCTACAAATCGAGAACATGTTGTCATCACTATCATGATTTTTGCTACAATTTTGTTTTTTGCTAAAACCATATTTGATTTTGCTGGAAGTAGCAATCGTTTTTGCTACAACCAGTCGAAGTAGAGCTGGAACCGTTACGGCGAGGCTGCACCTGGGCACGACAGCGTCGACAGTGGGAGTGTCCACCGGAGTTGCAAGCAGGCGGAGCGAGGTAGACGGAGGCAGAGGAGAAGGCAGAGGCAGGAGGGCTCACCGGGAGGCAGAGGCGGAGTCGGGACAAAGTCAATCCGGTGCGGGGCGAGGTGGACGAAACGGGAACGGCAGATCGAACGGTTATAATCGCTGAAATCGGGCGGTTGTGCATTAACCGGCCCAAATTGGGCCGGTCGTCCGGCGCCTAGTACTCGCCATCCGATATATGCTTTTTTTATTGTCATTTCGCTCATGCCAGATGGCGTGTTGTCCAGGTCAAATGTATCTAACTTATCATTGGTCAAAGGGGTTGCTAGTATGTTTGGTAATTGGTTGAGGGGCTATCAAATATACGTATTGGCTCGGTACCTCGTCTATTCTTCAACGACATGAGGCCAGAAAGCTAGTGCTGGCGGCAATGCATGCAACTGTGTGGAGGAGTTATTTTTTCAACATGGGTGAGAACCTAAGGTCTGTTTGTTTTGGCTTTTACTTATGTTTTTGTAGATTTTTCCACTTTGGCAAAAAAACCAAAAAAGCTCCTAAATATGTGTTTTTTGCTTGGGCTTTTGGCTTATACTATCATTTAACATTATTGATTCATAAATGTGTAATACCTAGCATCCTAAATTTGTACCAGGTTTGTTTCTGTTTGCATGCTTGTATGTTGGTGGGTGTGTGCATCTATGATGCAGAGACTGAAAGTCGAATTTACGGCATCGTCTGAATGCATGGTTAAGTAAAAAAAAAGTAATACTCTCCTCTGTTCATAAATATAAGATATTTTGAATATTTCAATATGGATAAGATACAGACTAAAATGAATGAACAAATATACTAAAACATGTTTATATAAATATGATTCAAAAAGAAGTTAAATCTTCTTACTTTCATTTCCAAGAAAACTTGCTAAACGAGAAATAGACTGGACTAAAACCAGGTAATAAATACCTTTATTTGGACCTGTATATGTCTAGTTTAAAAATATATAAGAGTACTTCTGAAATATATAGTTTCAAATAGCGACAGAAATATAAGAGCATCTTCACTAGGCCCCAGGAAGCCCCCCCAGGAGCACTTTTTCAGTGCCGGTGGTCGAAAAATGTTCCATTCATGCCCCCATGACGTCAATTAGCGCCGGATTTGGCGAAAAACCTGGCCGGCGCTCCTACCCCAAACCCAGGATCCCGGGGGACGGCTGGGGAAGGAGAGAGAGTGTTTTGCATGTAGTTGGGCCCGCCGTAAACCTCCCACTCCCTCTCTCCCCACTTTTCATCCGGGGTCCATCCACGTGCTTCTCTCTTCTCTTCTCCTTCTCTCCACCCAGGGACGGAGCAGGGCGGGCAGCGGGGCGAGAGGTGCGGGGTGCAGGCTAGGGGCACGGGGCCACGACGGACGGTGTGGGGAGGCGGCGGACGCCCTCGACCTCCTCGTCGTCTCCTCCGGCGACGCTGTGGGCGAGCGCGGGCGGCGAGGCCTGCTCTGGACGCAGCTTCTGGGCCGGCTCGGAGTGAGCAACAGCGGCTCATCAAACCACATCGACGAGGGCAGGCCTTAGCGGCAGCTTGCAGGCAGTGGTCGGGCGAGGATCGTGGCCGGCCTAGGCGAGGACCGCGGCAGCGGTAGCACGAGGCAGCACGGGGAGGGTCGCGTGCGGCAGATGCGGGCCGGCTCGCGGGCGCGAGCAGAGGCGACAGGGCAGTTGGCGCGGTGGACCGGCGAGCCGGCAGCTGGCTTCGCGGGCGGCCCGAGGCCCGCGGAGCGCGAGGCAAACTGGCGTCAGCCTCAGGCGCAGAAGAGGCCTCGGCCGCCGTTCGAGTCAACGCGAGCTGGGACTCGGGGATGCGGTCGTGGATGGAGCAGGGCAAGATGGGACGGCGGCTCGACCGCGGTGGAGGCCAGGCGGTCTCGCGGGCGGCCTCGGAGGCAGTTTGGCGGCGGAGGGCGAGCAAGCCGGCGTGGCGAGACGAGCTGCAGGGGCGCGCGAGCGCGGGGAGCAAGCCGGCGGGGGCGACATGGCAACGGCCGCGGCGAGCAGGCCGACGTGGTGGTGGTGGTGCGGTGGAGTGAGGGGGATGAGATGGCGCACGGGGGAAGAAGAAACAGAAGTGCTGGGTGGGGGGCGGCTGAAAGAATCTTCGGCCTCGATGTAAAATTTTCGTCGGCGCCTCTTCAAGAGGCCGAAAAAACGCCTCCTGAAGCACAACGGCTGGAGATGCTTTAAGCGTACTGTATATTTTCTCTTATATTTCTTTACCAAGGGAACATTGTAATAAAAACAAAGCCTTTTGGTTTTCCTGAATCCTGACAGACGCTCGTACCTGCTGATGCAGCCTGGACATAGCTGCCCATGGAGTCCCTAATATGGAGAACGAGCTTCGTGCTGTAGTTCCGGTGGACGGCGTAGAAATCTTGGACGGCCAGCAGAACGCTGGTCCGCGCCACTTTGCCCACCGGCGATCCCAGGTCTAGGATCACCCCGACGTGGAATCCATCTGCTTAGCAGGAAGAGGAATGCTGCGCGTGCTTTCTCCATTACACTTTTCTTGTGCTGAGATGCTGCTCATCGTACCCTCTCATATATACGTGACTATTTGTTGCTGCTTGTTAACGATGATGCCGGTGGTCTTCATGGCTGGAAGTTGCGAGGTAGATTCTCTGATTTGTGACAGGTTGATTGTTTACGGAAATGTTAACGCTCATACATGTGGATGTTTGTATCTCGCTCACACGCGTGGATCCGTATCCGTTTATGAACGCACGAATCTTGGCACGTATTTAGTGCCATGTAGGGCTTGGTGTGTGGGCGTTCAGCCGGTCGCCCACACGGCCGTTTCATCACACAGGAGGGGCTGGTGTGTGGGCGTATAGCAATTCGTCCACACGTCATTTTATACGCACACACAAGGGCTAGTGTGTGGACATTTGCCATCTCGCCCACACGTCCGTCTTCTCTTCCACAATCAAACTGCTAGTTGCCATGTGTTTTGCAGTGCACATGGTAACTGCTCCTAGTGTGCTTTATAAGTAGGTGGCAACTCTCTCTTTTTACCCGAGTTTGCCATGTGTTTTGCAGGGTACACGGCAACTGCCTAGTGCGCACGTAAGCAGATGGCAACTTTTTTTTACCGAGTTGCCATATATTTTTACATGATACATGACAACTGCCCTAACGTGCATGTACATGGCAACTGCCCTAACGTGCACGTAAGCAGATGGCAACTTCTCCTTTTTACATGGCAACTGCTCTAACATGTTTGTAAGGACATGACAACTCTTTCAACTGCCTAGCGTTAGTATGTGGCAACTTCTAAAGTTATGAAATTATGACAACTACATTAGATCAGACCATACATGGCAACTGCAGTTGTCCGACATGGCAACCGTAGTTCAGCGACATGGCAACTGCAGTTAAACGAACATGGACGAGGGTCTGGACCATGGCAACTGCGAGCGCGCGGTGACCGTCACGCGTGGCGTGCGGGACCAGGAGGTACGAGGCCTGACATACGGGCGTGTGGGCGTTATCAACTTCGCCCACACGCACACGTGTGAGAGGGATCGAAAGGGGAAAAAACATGTGGATGGTAATTGTTTTGACCACACGTAAATGTGTGGGTTGTTTCTTTTATACACCACACAAAATGTGTGGACGGACTCCCTAACGTCCACACGTGTGACACTTATCGGCGTCCATTGTTTATGCTTCCTCTCGCTGGATTTTTTTTATCTGCAGCAAGGTGCGTGGAACTTTAACCGGAATTGTATCCGCGTAAATAAATCCTTGCATGCATGAGACGAGAAGAGGAGACAAGATTCATGACGGATACGGTCGATGGAATCTATCCTCGCACAAGAAATCGCGTATTGACATCTCCGAGGTGGCGTGCCGACTTAATTGGTGTTGTTTTAGATCGGTGCAAGCTTTCGTTAGTCTGGCCTCTGCATCAGAGGTGCCGATGAGTGTAGATCAAATCAATTTAAGCACTTAGATTTTGAGCCCATTAGGAGCACGTACGCGACCCGAACGAGGACATACAACCAGTGCAAGTTGGAAGCTCAAAGCTCTTGGAAGATGTTTTTTCTGGACGCAAACTGTTACAGTGTTACACTATGCTGTAGACAAGCTTTGCCAGCGATTTTACATTACCACTTTATTCATTTTTCCCCACGCGGCACTGAGCACTACGTGGATAACCTCCTCGAGCTAGCTAGACAGCCTAGCCATGAACTACGGCACGCCGTGGCGGTTGATGGCGTCGGTGGCAGCCTCGTCGTCGTCGGTGCGGCGAACGCCAGCGCCTCCTCCCTGGGCACCCCGCTGCGGCTGCTGGCGCCCGTGCAGATTCAGGTGCTGAGTCGGGAGCGCGGTGCCGGGGATGGTGGGCGCGTCGGTGCCGGAGCCGTGGGGGACGTCGGAGACGGGGAGGTGGCCCTGCGCGCCGTAGGCACGCATCTTGTAGTCCTCCAGGCCGTCGTCCTTGTTGTACTGCACGTACGGGCTCGTCTCCGTCGGCAGCTGCACCGAGTCGGCTCCCTCGCCGGCGCCGGCGCCTGCGGCCTTCCGCTCCCGCCTCTCCTTCGCCGCCTCCATTGCTCACGTGCGGATTGCTCTGGTTTTTCTGGATTGGATGCTCGATCTGATGACAGCGAGTGAGTTGTGTCCCTATCCAACACGGCGTGGTCGCCCATGGATTTATACGAGCTAGGCATGGGACGGTGGAGTCGATCTGATCACGTGAGCTGCTGCAGGTCCCGAGGCCACCTAAGCCATTGCAGGACACGCGGTGGCAAGCGGAGGGTGCGGCTACGTCTACGCGTGGCGTGCGACGGTGCTTGGGCGACACGTAGCTCGAGTCGACTAGGCCGGGTACACTGATCTGCGCCGCAGAAAACGGCGCACACGCCAGGGCGACGACGCTGTACCGGTTGAGTCAGATGAAAAAAAACAAAAATTAAGTGTAATCTTTGTGGGTAACATTTGTCGTTTAATTTATGGGAAAAGCTCCCTTCCAGCCGGCGGAAAACTCCAACGCGTCCTCCACCTTTGCTGAACAACACGTGTCCTCATGGTCCATTTCTCTTCCTAACCTTATCTCTTCTACAAGCTCTTTCCTCTACTCATTTCTTCCCTTTATTAATTTGCAACCGCTTGCATCAGTCGTCTTTTACAAAGCACGAATGGTGTTTGCTAGCAATGATGGACTTCCCAAGTCCAGCAACCGGCCATGATAACGGCGGTGAGTGACGTGCCTGGAGTATTGAAGTTGTGAGCTGCACCACCACGCACACCACAATCGTGACTGACGAGACGTCTAAAACACAGGTAGCTGCCATCTGACGTCAACGGCCAGTTCGGCCGTAGCCTGCCATGGCGCCACCACCTCAAGCTCCTCCTGCTGCCGAAACCTTCTCCATCATGTCGAGGTCTTTATTTGCAAAAAAACAAAAAAAAACTGCAACATGATCCTAATTGCAAAAAAAATCTGGAACACGACCATGTTGCAAAAGAATTCTATCGATCTTTACATTTTCCGCAACAAGACCTTTGTTGCAAAAAAAATCTGCAACAAGACCTCTATTGCAAAAAATAAAAAATAAAATACATTGCCTAAATTTCTGCAACAAGACCCTTGTTGCAAAAATTCCCGCAACAAGACCTTTGTTGCAAAAATTCCTGCAACAAGACCTTTGTTGCGAAAAATAAAAACATATAGGCTCGAGTGATTGCAAGAAGCTTGCTGTCGCGGATGGTCTTCTACAACACCAATCTTATTGCAAAGAAGTGGCTACTTACGCAGGTATATCTGACGGTCATTAATGTGTCGATCAAATGGTTAGCGAGGCAGCGGATATTTTCTTATTATCCACCGGCCGACGTGTAGCGTCGCCCTTAATTTATTTTTTTAGGATCAAAATGCTTAGGTTTTCGCCTAAAAATTTATAGGTACAAGCATTGTTGTGTGACAATGAACATATTTTTTTAGACATTTACAAAATTCATTTTGGGCGCGTAGGAGCATATGCTCCTTAGAGCCAAATTTTGGATTTTCGTTCTGGCAAAGCTTAGCCAATGATCTAAAGTCTTCGAACTCGTTCTACTTATATTGTGGTAAACTCTAGATGTCAGTGTTTTTGAGTAACCCTTGCTGTATTTTAAATCCGCCTCCTAAGTTTCTTGAAATTAAGCTTCAGGCTGCTAAGTTTTACTACTTTGTGCTAAGTTTTACTACTTTGTGGTGGTTGACTGTAAATTTTTCTTCTGATCACCGCCTTGGTTCTAACAATTGGTATTTAGAGCTTGGTTTAGTCCTCCGCAGTGAGCGGATCTGCATGCCGAAGAGGAGTTGGAGGTGCCTAAAATCCTTCTCTTCTCTCCCGATCTAGGCGGTGATGCGGTTCCTGAGTTGTTGCTGGTGGTGATTTTATCCAAGACATGTTTGGTCAGTCGATGGTTTATAAAGCACCTTGCTTTTGTTGTAAAACCCCACCCTTCCACCCAAATTCGGTGTACTCATGGTGGTATAGCACATATTAAATAGACTTATGCAGTTAGTTAAGAGCATTACCTTTTCAAATAGCCTCTACGTTCATTCATGATCTCAAAGCGAACAATGACCGCATTATTGGTAACTCTTCTCATTTCTTCTTTCTCTTTCCACATATCAAACAAGGTTGTGATTCAATGCATCATCACTAAGACAATTGCGCAAAAATGCCTTCATAATTTTCATGCCTGAAAAACAACTTTCAATAGCAGTGGCAATATGCAGTACAAGTGCTAGATTCATGAGCCGGCAAACCAAGGGATACACAATAACTTTCTTTGTCTCCCCATTTTTTGAGAGAGCTCATAAATATTTTTTGTGCTAGAGAATCGATCATCTACTCGAACATTGGCAATGTAAAGATGGGGTGATGTGTAAGGTCCCTCGGGTCTCCATCATCAAAATCTTTCGGATAAAGTCTAGCTAGATCCATCAAAATCTCTAAATTGAAACCTTTGAATGATTCTTTTGGGCTCAAAGAAACTAAGCATATTGGTAGCTTAGATTTTTTTTCTCATTAAAGCGGCTATCATGTTCTTGAAGCAGTAAATCAATAACATCACTGAAACAATCCACTTCATAATGATGCTAATTAGTGATACCTATTTTTTGACGTGCCTTCTTTGGATTGTCATATTGCTCTTCCGTCTCCACCAACATGAAAATCTCTTGTTTGTCACAAAAGGCATACACTTCACCCAAGACTGATTCCATTCATTCCTCCTTAAATTGCTCAAGGAGTTTTTGGTTGACTGCACATAATATACGACATTTACAATGTCTTGATTCTTCTTTGTAGGGGCATTGATAACGTGTTTGTGATAGTCAATATAGTGGACATAAGCTGCAGATATAACACAAAATCAACTGATTGGAAAAATAAGAGACCACATGCTTGCCATCTATTTGCGTCATCCCTATCTTCTTCTTCCACATTCTAGAACTTTGATAATTGTAGGGAACAAATCAATCAAACTCTTCAGAGTCCTCTGGTGAGAACTCCATCGAGTGCCTCCAGGTCTTTGAAGTGCTAGCTCTTTATTTAATCATGTCCAACTTTGAAGTACATCACAACCTATGGCTCCACACACTTGTTCGATGTTGTGTGCGATGATGAAATCAAAAGGATGTGGCGGTTGGAGGTGTTTAAGTTGGCGGGCCTACCTAGATAGGAGGGTTAAGGGCGTCTCCAACAGTCGTATGATCATCATTTGTAAAATTGTCACCCAGACTATTTTGATGACATGACACATAATAAAAGAAGAAAGAGAATGAAATCATATGAACCTGAAGCAACGCTTGAGGCACAAGCTCCAAGGCAAGCATGTTCATATCTTCAACATTTAGTGGCACCGCCTGTTTGTTTAACATACGCTTAACATATGCCTCATTGAAGAGCATGTATGATGTGCTGATGGCTGCTGATCTGGATACTTATACCAACGATTGAACATACAAACTGTTGTAGATGCTCTAAAGGGTGGTGGGGTGTCTTATTTAATGGAGGGGTTAATTAGGATGGGTCGGGGATTGGCTATGCCATGGAAAAGTGGGACCGTAAGGTTAAGGAAGTGAGAGAGTGGCTAGGATAACCAATGGTGAGAGAAGTAAGAGGAAGAAAGAGAGGAGCTTGTTGGAGAGGAAGAAGAAACTTGAGGAGGGGAGCTACTATATCAGTTGTGCCCACTTATGCGACCTAATTAATGGCGGGCGTCGTGTATGGCCCGCCACTGCTAAGTGTTGTCGACTGTGCCTTGCACAAGAAAATATCTTGTGGGCGGCGAAAACAAGTACACGCCATTGTTGTTTGTCCTAGCAGTGGCAGGCAGAAACTGGAACCCGCCACAACCATTTTTCTGCAAACTTTGGCCCGTGCGGAAGGATATCTTGTGGTGGGTGATAAATATTGCCCACCACAGCTAAGCTAGACTACAAAGACCTATGGTAGGCCCTTTTTCGCTCGCCATTGAAGAGTTTTGCCAATGACTCCATTCTGAAAGAATTTATGAGTGGCGGGTGGCAAGAACTGCTCGCCACTGGAGATCAAGTCGTAGTGGAAGGCACAACTTATTACCCACTACTGTAACTATTCCAAAATAGTTGTGGCGGATTCCTGGCAACGCCCGCCACTAATTTGAGGCCACCTATAAACCTTTTTGCAGTAGTGCTTACGGGGCAATGAATACTTGAGGCCACTTATAAGTCTTTTTCCAGTAGTGCTTACGGGGCAACAAATACTCGACGCACAAGCATACACCCACGGATCCTAAGAAGAATACTAGTCTCAAGCTCCGCCCAAGAGAATCCAAGAAGAGTAGACTTAGGAGTGATCGGGCACTCTAGCTAGGACTCGACCACCACTGGTCACACCCCGACCACCTCTTTTGTAACACTCCGATACTTGCACCCCCCCCCCACTTTGGTATCAATAAGAATATGACGTAGGGTTTTACGCTACCATGACTGCCTGAACCTGTATAAAAATCCTCTTGTCTTGTGTGGTTTCTCACTTGTGGAGAAACAGAGCGTTTTAGCCACTGGCCAAACTCGTAAATACAGGGTATCCGTCCTGATGGCAAATAGTATCTTTGCCGCCAGCCATGTCTTTGAGATTGAGGCGGACGAGATGCGGGTCTCCACCCGCCGGCGTCTGACCTTGGCGCCGGAGTGGTCTGCGCCGGCGCCTGCTGGATCTGGATCGCGCTTCTCCTGTCTTCGCGCTCAGGATGGCGAAGATGATTCCTCCACAGCCGTGACATCTGAGGCATCTCGCCGGCGCAAGACCGATGAGGAGCTGGCCGCCGAGTTCTGGGCGGATATCGGGTATCCTACTCCGGCCTCTCGTGTTTGGGAGCGACCGTCTTCTCGGCGAATTTCGGCCCAGACGACCTGCGCTCTGGAGGCTAGCGGCCCCTCGACCTCGCCGGCTTCTCATTCGTTGGGGTCACCGGCGGCTGCTCGTCATCTCGTGAGGGCGCCGGCTACATCCAAATCTCTGGTTCGGCCATGGGTCGGGCCTCTTCCTCCCCCCAGAATCTCTCCCACCCGTACCCTGGGCGATGCCTTGCCTTTGGCCAGTCTGGCGAGGGCGACGACGTTCATGCAGCCCGCGACGTTGACCTCGCCGTCGTCTGGTGTTTCGCCGGCAGAGTCGGCGTGATTGATGGGCCTGGGCCCACTCCCAACCTCAGGTACGTCGCATCCTAACCGTTCGTTACGCATGGTTAATCTCAACCGTTGGCTGTCTCATATGTGGAACAGGGACAAGCTTCGATCCAACCCTAGTCTACCTCGTTCTTTCCTGGCCGCCGTCTGCTCGGGGATGGCCCGTGATGCGTCCGCACCGCCAGGCTCCGCGTTGCCTCGACCTGCAGCCGCCGCGCCCAACCCCGCTGACGGTTCCTCGTCGGGTGGCGCCCCTGGCTTCGCGCCGGGGGTGTTCCCTCCCGTCATGCCTTCTTCCTCTTCTACAGGTCCCATGCCGATTCCCCAACAGCCTACAGCGCCGGGGCAGCAGCTACAGCACATGTACCAGATGCCGCAGCAGTTTTTTCAGCAGCAGCCGGTGTATCATGCGTCGCCGGGGTATATGCAGCAGATGGCACCGGTGTACCAATATCAACCAGCCAGACCTCCATTGCAACAGAACCAAGGCCCCAATGCTGTCCAGCCTATGGCTTTTAACGTCGGCCTGGCAAACTCGGCGACCGGAGTCCAGACAGGAACTATCCGTCCTAGGAAACCGAAGGGTGGAAAAGGTAACCGGCCTAAGAATCGTGCCGGAAACGCCCCGATTATCGCTGCTCCTCCCACTCTTCCTTATCATGCTGTGCAAGGCGCTACGGCCTCGGTCCCGGGGACTATTGTGAATGCTGCTCCTTCTATGGCACCGTCTCAACAGCAACAGGACGCGGCTCAGGTTGCACCTGCTCCCGGGGCGAACACGGTACTGACCAAGTTATGGTGTACTAAGTGTCAGTCGGCTGGACATGTGGCTTCAGATTGTGTAACTCAGCAGTATTGCTTCATCTGCAACAAAGCGAACCACCCGATGACTACTAGGCGGTGCCCAGCTCTCAAGATGCCGAAGCCGGCGGCGATGCTTTGTGGCTACGGGACTGAGAGCATGGCCTTCTTTCAGATGCCTGACAACGTTTGCAGGGCAGACCTCGCACCTCAATCCTCACCAACGGCCATCGTTACGATATCGGGAGGCTCTATCTCTTCAAGCATAGTGGAGGCCGAGGTTGCTAAGATCGCTCAATATCAGCAACAATGGACGTGGGAGGCTATTCCGCATGGCCAGAATGCCTTTATCATGTCTTTTCCCAGCGACGAGGTGCTTCTGAGAGTTTCTGGTTTCACGGTCTTCATCAAATCGCACAATGTCACTTTGGAGTTCAAGGTTTGTCATTCCGAGGAAATATCGAATCGTTTTGAGCTTCTTCCAGTTTGGGTGCATGTACATGGAGTTCCTCATGCACTCCGGCATTTCTTGGGTCTCTGGGCAGTTGGCTCTGTCATTGGTGCCACCCTTGACGTTGACCTTCTATGCTTGCGCCGTCGAGGTATCGTGAGGATTCAGGTTGGAGTGCTAAATCTTGATGCTTTTAAGATGAGCCCTGTTAACTCCCTCACGTCGGATGTGGTTGTTCAGAAGAAGGGCTATGAATTCCGGTACACCCTGGAAGATGATAATTTCTGTGTGGATGCTGACTTTGTGCCTCGTGTGTGGGAACATGGAGATGATATGGATGGGGACAAGGAGTTCGATCGAGAGGACACTTCTGGGGCTGTTGATAAGAGCAAGAGGCCGAAAGCGTCTTCGGCGTCCGCCAATGCGGCGGCATCCTCTTCCTCGGGAGGTGTGGTTCCGATGCAAACCACCGCTTCCGTGCCCGCTTATGCCAGCACTCCTCCATGCTTCACATCGCGACGTTCGTTGGGGGAGCCTCCGGCGGCTTCAGAGCTTGAGCCGTCCCGCATCCCTTCCCCGCCTGCTGGCTTTGCGCCGCCACCACCCTCTCAACCGGAGGCTATGCCCATGGCAGCTATTCGGACACGGGAGGTTGGGCCAGCGACGCCCTTGGCGCTGGGATCACCGGCGGACGATGCTATCGAGCACCTCACGACACCGACATCAGCTTCTTCCCGCTCTTCAGGTCGTCGGGGTGTCATCTTTTCTCCGGCGGTGCGTGCAGATCATGAGTCGGTGTAGGCGATGCTTCGGGCGATGTCTTCAGTACCGCCGTCGCAGGTTGAGCAGGCTGCTCCTCCGATCGCTGCCCTGGAGAGCGAGCTGCAGCCTTCATGGTCCCCCTCTCCATCGCCGGGGCCGGCGCTGTCTCAAGCGTCGCCACCGGGGGACGAGGAGGCTGCGCTCTTGCTGCCCCTGTTTTGGAGGCCGATCGGCTCTGTTCTTCGATTACTGTTGTGTTGCCGGAGCCGTCTACTCCTCCCTTCCGGTCTCTGGGATGCGGGCTGCTTCGGAGCTGTCTTCAACGCCTAGACGTAGCGGCCGCCACGTCGCGGGGGCTGATGGGGCCTCTGCCACCGATGAGGATTCCATGGAGAGGGCCATGCGTAGAACGGCATCGCGGAATCTCGACTTTGATGGTACGTCTTCATGCAAATCATTTCTATCTTTTGATAAAGCCAAAATGTCTTCAAATATTGCTAGTCTTGGTATATCTTGCGGTAAAAATGATGCTGTAGTTGATTTCTCAGTTAAAGCTCTTAAGCAAATGGAGGTCGACCGGTTTACGGTTGCTCCTAAAACGCTTCTCACGGCGGACCCATTAGTTTCAGATGAGGAGGATGAGGAGTCTGATGCCAACCCTGGAGGCAGACTCCTCTCTCATCTGGTTAATGATTCTATAGAGGTAGACTTTGAAGACACCATGCGTGATACGATGCTTTATGAGCTCGTTGCATCGGTTCGTAAGAACAAGTCTAACTCTGGCAGTAAAAAGGGTCGCCCTAAGAAGAAGACCAAAGTATCCAAACGTAACAAAGTTTCCCCATGAAAGGAATGTTTTGGAATAGCAGAGGTCTTGGGGACTTGGCTAAGTACAAACATATTTCCGATTGCGTTAGAGATCATGCCCTCGACTTCGTGGCAATCTCTGAGTGCAGTAAGCGCGACTTTCCATCGCGTGATTTGGACCATTTTTCATGTGGCAAAGATTACGAATGGCATATCCTGCCGCCTTCAGGGAGGTCCGGAGGTATCCTTTTAGGAATACACTCTACTTACTTGGAACTTCTGTCAACTTCAAAGGGGGAGTATCTTATTAAATTCCACCTGAGAAATAAGTCTGATAATTTCATTTGGAGTCTGGTTGCCGTATATGGAGCCGCTCAAGATGAATTTAAAGCGGCCTTCCTAAAAGAACTTGTCAACACCTGCAGAGAAAATCCTCACCCTATGTTACTTGGGGGGGACTTCAATATTCTGCGATATAGGCAGGATAAAAACAATGATAGGTTCGACACTCGATGGCCCTTTCTTTTTAATGCGGTCATTGACAGTCTTGATCTGCGGGAACTCTCCCTCTCGGTGCTTCAATTTACCTGGGCCAACAATAGATCTACCCCGACTTTCGAAAAACTCGATCGGGTCCTAGTCACTACAGACTGGGAATTTAAATATCCATTAGCATCAGTAAGAGCTTTGGAGAGGATTGAGGCCTTATCGGACCATACTCCTTTGCTCACTGATTTTGGCCAACCTGCTACCACGTCGAGCCGCCATCAGTTTAAATTTGAACTGGGGTGGCTCACTAGAGAGGGCTTCCCGGATTTGGTTAAAAAGGTGTGGTTACGCCCAACACGGGGTGATACACCGATTCAGCGTTGGAACAATCGCATTAGGGCGTTGCGCCAATTCCTCCGTGGCTGGGCTAAACATACTGTCGGGATTTATAAGAAAGAGAAGCTGCGACTATCTGTCTTGATAGACTCCTTAGATAAAACCGCGGAGGTGAGGCTTTTATCTGCGGACGAGATTGAACAAAAAAGTCATCTCAATGAGCAGCTAGCCCGCCTCTTACGCGAAGAGGAGATCAAATGGTACCAACGGTGCAAGACTGACTCGTTGGTACTTGGGGATGATAACACGAAGTACTTCCAAATGTTAGCCAATGGTAGACATAGAAAGAAACGAATTTTCACCCTGGATCAGGATGAGGGCCGCATTGAGGGGGACGGTCCGCTAAAGGACTTTATTACAAAATACTATAACGACTTGTTTGGTCCGTCCTCGGAAACTACGCTGGAGTTGGATGAGTCTCTTTGTCATGAAATTCAGCAAGTTTCGGCTGCGGAAAATGAATTCCTAACCTCTGCATTCACTGAGGAGGAAATTCGGACTGCGGTTTTCCAAATGGATCATAACAAATCTCCGGGACCGGATGGTTTTCCGGCGGAGTTTTATCAATTTTTTTGGGATATGTTAAAGTCTGATCTAGTTCAATTGTTTAATGAACTGCATGCTCAGAGACTAGACATCTCCAGAATAAATTTTGGTGAAATTATTCTTTTACCAAAGACAAAGGATGCCAATCGGATTCAACAGTATAGACCGATTTGCTTATTAAACGTGAGCTTTAAGATTTTCACCAAGGTCGCGACCAACCGTCTGAATGGGGTCGCTGACCATGTAGTGAAACCTTCTCAGACGGCTTTCATGCAAGGACGGAACATTTTAGACGGTGTTGCTGTTCTCCATGAAACAGTTCATGAGCTTTACCGTAAAAAGTTGAACAGTGTCATCTTTAAGATTGACTTCGAGAAAGCTTATGATAAGGTGAAGTGGCCTTTTTTGCTCCAAACTCTTCGCATGAAAGGGTTTTCTGACACTTGGTGCCGATGGGTTGAGAGTTTTGTGTCTGGAGGTAGTGTGGCTATCAAGGTCAACGATGACGTAGGCAATTATTTCCAGACTAGGAAGGGGCTTCGTCAAGGCGACCCCGCATCTCCTATCCTTTTCAACATCGTGGCTGATATGCTAGTTACTCTCATCGAGAGGGCCAAACTAGCTGGACAAATCACCGGGGTCATTCCTCATCTAGTAGAAGGAGGCCTCTCAATTTTGCAGTACGCGGACGACACAATTCTGTTTTTGGATCACGACCTTGAAAAGGCCAGAAACCTCAAATTGGTATTATGTGCTTTTGAGGAGCTCTCGGGCCTGAAGATAAACTTTCATAAGAGTGAACTATTCTGTTTTGGCGAAGCCGCAGAAAATTCACAAGATTATGCGGAGATATTTGGATGCCATTTAGGCCAATTTCCGATTAGATATCTAGGTATTCCTATTCATTATCGGCGTTTGACAATCGCTGAATGGAAACATGTTGAAGAAAGACTGGAGAAACGGTTGGCGAGCTGGAAGGCCAAACTCCTGTCCTATGGGGGCCGACTAGTTCTTATCAACTCGGTACTTACCAACATGGTTCTTTATATGCTATCTTTTTTTCATCTGCCAAAAGGTGTTCTCCAACGCCTTGATTATTTTAGATCAAGGTTTTTTTGGCAGAGTGAAAATGAAAAAAAGAAATATCGCTTGGCTAGGTGGAATATTATATGTCGGCCCAAAAGTCAAGGGGGACTCGGAATCCAGGATCTTGAGATCAAAAACATTTCATTGCTCAGCAAATGGGTATACAGATTACTCACTGAGGATGGTGTTTGGCAGGAGATCATTCGTAATAAATACGTTGGGTCCAAAGCAATTTCCCAGGTTTACTGGAAACCAGGTGACTCTCATTTTTGGAGTGGGGTTATGAAAGCTAAGGAATTCTTCTTCCAATTTGGCACCTTCTCGGTCAGGGATGGCTCCCAAATTCGATTCTGGGAAGACACCTGGCTAGGGACTACTCCTCTAAATGTGCAATACCCAAGCTTATATCGAATAGTTAGACATAAGTTTGTCACGATTAAGCAGGTATTGGGACAAGTAAATCCGGATATTTCTTTTCGCAGAACGATTTCTGGACCTCGTTTGAATGCATGGAACGATCTGCTGACTCGTTTGGAAGCTGTCCAACTGTCGGCTGAATCGGACATCTTTAAATGGAACCTGCATCTGAACGGAAGATTTTCGGTTAAATCCATGTACGATGCACTGGTTCATAACGAGGTTCCATCTGATAATAGAAAATTGTGGAAGCTTAAGATTTCTCTAAGAGTGAAGATTTTCCTTTGGTTTCTCAACAAAGTGTTATCTTAACTAGGGATAATTTAGCTCGACGAAGCTGGCAAGGCAGCAAAAAATGTGTTTTTTGCAATCATAATGAATCTATTAAACACCTATTTTTTGATTGCAAATTCGCTAGATCGGTATGGGCAATGGTCCAAATTGCTTCGAATCTATACCCTCCACGCAGCGTACGGAATATGTTCGGGAATTGGCTGAGGGGAATAGATAAACAATTTTCTAAGCACATTCTTGCGGGGGCGGCTGCCTTATGTTGGGCGTTGTGGCTAACCAGGAATGATATTGTTTTTAATCATAAAAGTGTTTCATCTCCTATGCAGGTAATTCATATATGCTCGCGATGGCTCCGTATGTGGTCTATCCTGCAGAGGCCGGAGGACAGAGACTTTTTTATGATGGCTTCTACCCGGTTGGAGTGCTCGGCCAAGGACATTTTCTACCCCCATGGATGGCGGTGTGACCTTCGGATAGGCCCGGCATCACCTTAGGCCTCTTTTATCTTTTTTCGCTACAGCTGGCGTTCCGCCTTTTTGTTTTGTTTTTTGGGATCTGGTACTTTGGCTGTGTGCATCTAGATATGCAGAGGCCGGGTTATCTTTGATGCGGTTGTATCATCTCGATAGTTCAATTCAATGAAAAGCCCTTTATCGAAAAAAATGTCTTTGCCGTCTGTTTTTTATAAGCAAACGACAAAGGCCTTCTTTGTCGTCCGCTATCAGACGGCAAAGGGTTGACTGATGGCAAATTCTCTGTTTCCAGTAGTGACACTCCGGGTATGGGGCTAAGGCTTGGTAGCAACTCCACAACATGTTCCTCCTCTTCGCTCGCTATGGTGAGCGGACTGGAGCCCCCTGTGTCAGAGCATTCACAAGCTGACTCCCGTCACGAGGTGGTCGAGGAGGTTCAGTCCAAAGGCCTGAGCCGGCCGGAGACCGAACTCCGAAACGGGGCGCCGGCACGCACGCCGGCTGCTCAGCTTTGAGACGCCACCCACGGCGGCCCTTAGGACGTTTTTTAAGGCAAGTCAATCATTTAGCATAAAAAAGGTTTGATGCAGAACCAAAAAGAGCCCGTGCTAATACTTCTATAGCATAAATGGTTTGACAACAAGCTTATTCACATTGAACCTTAAAACTAGTTTATCAAATCTGCAATTTACAACAGGAACAAAAACTGCACTACATTGTAGATTGCCAAGCAATTAAATTGTTACTCTGACCATTTATATAAAAAAAAAGTTACTCTGACCGGAACATTTGTGTGAAGAATCTCACGTCAAGTCCTGTACACATTAGATCAGCCTCAGACTCCCAATTCATTTTATTTGCAATAATTATAAGTTCAAGAGCAGCAACACGTAACTTCGATGTGGATCAAACACAGGCAATTGAGGCAAGGCAACAGTGATTGTGGAGAGCATGTGCAAACCTCTCCTCTAACAGAAATCTCTGTTAATCTTTCTCGGAAAGGAACATCTCTGTTAATTTTTCTCGGAGATGGGCCAAACTTTATAATGAATATTTACACACTGCATACAACACCACAAACATGTGTGAAAAAATATATAACTAATTTAGCTGATATACTCTGTATAATCAATCATGTACTTCCATATATGTTCTAGATAAGAGTGTGCCTACATAACCAAACAGACACAACTTTCTCAATCAATCATGCTTAGTACTCCCTTCATTCCTAAATATAAGAGGGTGCTTGGATCCAAGGGACTATTTTTAGTCTGACTAAAAATAGTCTCTTTTAGAGGCTAAAGTTTCAAGCACCCCTGACTAAAGAGAGGCTAGGACTAGTCTTGATGCTAAAAGTTTTTAGTCATAGGAAACCTATTAAAATATGTATTAGCCCTCTCTCTCCTCATTTAATTCCTCTCCTTTAACACATGCGAGTTCTGAATTGGAGGGTTTGGAGGATAATAAATGCTCAATAACTTGATTTTAGTCTCTTTAGTATTTGGATCCAAGCATGGATGAGGCTAGCAAGTTTTAGTCCCACTACTTTTAGTCATGGGACTAAAACGTATCCAAGCACCCTCTAATTCTTTTTAGAGATTTTAATATGGACTACATACGGATGTATATAGACATAATTTAGAGTGTAGATTCACTCATTTTACTCCGTATGTAGTCTATATTGAAATCTCTAGAGAGACTTATATTTTGAAACGGAGGGAGTACACGCCTACTCTGAGACCTCGAGAACAACATAAAGAGCATGAGAGCATGTCGCTAGACAAGATGGCCTGCCAATATGTGTACACAAAAAGAATCACTAATTTATAATCACGTTCAGCCGCCAAGCTGTCTCTCTGTGACTTCCAAGATGCGGAACCGAGTAGTACTAATTAAGAAGGGCGCGACATAACATTAATAAAAGAAAGAAAAAAATAAAAAAAATTGCACAGATCCTCACGTAAGATCTCACGGATATAACATCGGCTGAGATTTCATTAAGTCTCAGTCGACTGATATTTAGGAAAGTAGTTGTATGATTCTAGAAAGAAAAAAACAGGGTAGTTGTATACTTCTCGACCAGCGTAATTTTTAAAGCGTGTTCTAAAGCAAGTTGGTGAGCCTCCATATCTAAATGTTGGGGGCATTGGTATAGAGCAGCCTTCATTCGCAGCCGCTCGCATGGGTGAAAGTTTCAGTGAGACCTCTTACTCCCGCTTGCAGTTCAGTCAATGATGTTGACATTTGTATGGGTGCAGCTTTCGCCTCTGCCAATATCACACCGCATATAAATCGGAAGAGTGCCAATTGATGTCACCACCATGTTCTTAGACACACGCATTAAATCCGCCTTCCTCATGAAGAACCTTCCGTGAACTGTTTTTCCCTTTGTTTTTTGGTTTATTCTTTCTGTTATCTTTTTCAGTTTTTATTTTATTCTGTCTTATTTTCTTTTAAAGTTTTCATTTATTTATTTTCTTTATTTTTTCAGTTTGCATTTTTTATTTTCTTTATTTTTTCAGTTTGCTTTTTTTCTTCTTTCTTTTGTTGTTCCATTTTCCTTTTTCTTTCTTTTCCATTTTTATTTTCCCATTTTTGCAAACATTTTATGAATCCTCAAACATTGTTTTAAAATCCTGAACATTTTCCAATTCACGAACATTTTTCATATTTGTGAACATGTTTTTAATTCAGAAACACATTTTACAAATTTGTGATATTTTTGGAAATCATGAACATTTTTTTGAAAGTCGTCAACATTTTTTAAATCGACAAACATTTTTCGAAATTTGATAACAATTTTTTATATTCATGAATATTTTTTGTTTTGACAAACGTTTTTGAATTCATGAAATTTTTTGGAATCAGCAAATATTTTTTGCATGGATGAACTCTTTTAGAAATTTGGGGATGAAAATTGAAATTTACATGCACCTTTTGAATTTTGTGATCACTTTTTCAAAAATTCATGAATATTTTTTGAATTCACGAATATTTTATGAAATCCCGAACATCTTTCAAATTAGTGACATTTTTTAATGGGAAAAGATTAGCATCAACTGACTGATCAAGGCGCTGCATCCGCCGCTTGATGCGCCGTTGGATCAATTAAACTAACCAATCTCATCTTCCTGTCAACCTTATCTTTTCCAGCATCTTTCTCCTCCGCACACATATTCCTTCTCAAAATCAAGCTTCCTCTCTCTCTCCCAAAGTTAGCTTCTAGTAGCAGCATCACCCAGCCTTGGGATGGCCTCGCGGCTCACACGGGCACCGGTGGCCGGAGCGCCGAGAACGAGACGGTTGTTGTGCCTCTTGCAACATCAACCTCACCGCTGTCTTGAGGCGAGTTTCTGCAACAACCGCGTTGTTGCGGAACGGTGGCGAACGACGACTGTGTAGTGCGGAACGCGCTTGGAGTCATCCAACAATACCGCCGAACCAAAGTATGACATGCTGGTAAGCAGTATGACTTATATCGCCCACAACTCACTTGTGTTCTACTCGTGCATATAACATCAACGCATAAAACCTGGCTCTGATGCCACTGTTGGGGAACGTAGTAATTTCAAAAAATTTCCTACGCACACGCAAGATCATGGTGATGCATAGCAACAAGAGGGGAGAGTGTTGTCTACGTACCCTTGTAGACCGGAAGCGGAAGCGTTAGCACAACGCGGTTGATGTAGTCGTACGTCTTCACGGCCCGATCAATCAAGCACCGAAACTACGGCACCTCCGAGTTCTAGCACACGTTCAGCTCGATGACGATCCCCGGACTCCGATCCAGCAAAGTGTCGGGGAAGAGTTCCGTCAGCACGACGGCGTGGTGACGATCTTGATGTTCTACCATCGCAGGGCTTCGCCTAAGCACCGCTACAATATTATCGAGGATTATGGTGGAGGGGGGCACCGCACACGGCTAAGAGAACGATCACGAAGATCAACTTGTGTGTCTAGAGGTGCCCCCCTGCCCCTGTATATAAAGGAGCAAGGGGGAGAGGCCGGCCGGCCCTTGGGGCGCGCCAAGGAGGGGGGAGTCCTCCTCCTACTAGGAGTAGGACTCCCCTTTCCTAGTCCAACTAGGAAGAGAGAAGGGGGGAGGAAAGAGAGGGAAAGGGAGAGGGAAAGAGGGGCCGCGCCCCCCTCCCCTAGTCCAATTCGGACTCTCCATGGAAGGGGATGCGCCACCTCCTGGGCTGCTGCCCTCTCTCTCCCCTCAGGCCCACTAAGGCCCAATACTTCCCCGGGGGGTTCCGGTAACCCTTCCAGCACTCCGGTTTTCTCCGAAATCACCCGAAATACTTTCGATGTCCGAATATAGCCGTCCAATATATCGATCTTTATGTCTTGACCATTTTGAGACTTCTCGTCATTTCCGTGATCATATCCGGGACTCCGAACAACCTTCGGTACATCAAAATATATAAACTCATAATAAAACTGTCATCGTAACGTTAAGCGTGCGGACCCTACGGGTTCAAGAACAATGTAGACATGACCGAGACACGTCTCCGGTCAATAACCAATAGCGGAACCTGGATGCTCATATTGGCTCCTACATATTCTACGAAGATCTTTTATCGGTCAGACCGCATAACAACATACGTTGTTCCCTTTGTCATCGGTATGTTACTTGCCCGAGATTCGTTCGTCGGTATCTCAATACCTAGTTCAATCTCGTTACCGGCAAGTTTCTTTACTCGTTCCGTAATACATCATCCTGCAACTAACTCATTAGTTGCAATGCTTGCAAGGCTTAAGTGATGTGTATTACCGGGAGGGCCCAGGGATACCTCTCCGACAATCGGAGTGACAAATCATAATCTTGAAATACGCCAACCCAACAAGTACCTTCAGAGACACCTGTAGAGCACTTTTATAATCACCCAGTTACGTTGTGACGTTTGGTGGCACACAAAGTGTTCCTTCGGTAAACGGGAGTTGCATAATCTCATAGTCATAGGAACATGTATAAGTCATGAAGAAAGCAATAGCAACAAACTAAACGATCAAGTGCTATGCTAACGGAATGGGTCAAGTCAATCACATCATTCTCCTAATGATGTGATCCCGTTAATCAAATGATAACTCATGTCTATGGTTTGGAAACATAACCATCTTTGATCAACGAGCTAGTCAAGTAGAGGCATACTAGTGACACTTTGTTTGTCT
Organism: Triticum urartu; assembly: GCF_003073215.2. Taxonomy (NCBI): domain Eukaryota; kingdom Viridiplantae; phylum Streptophyta; class Magnoliopsida; order Poales; family Poaceae; genus Triticum; species Triticum urartu. The sequence continues at coordinate 453,803,967 of NC_053026.1, read as the reverse complement.
ATGTATTCACACATGTATTATGTTTCCGATTAATACAATTCTAGCATGAATAATAAACATTTATCATGATATAAGAAAATAAATAATAACTTTATTATTGCCTCTAGGGCATATTTCCTTCAGAAAATTAGGGAAGAAAGAGTTTTGCAATATGGGTCTTGTTGCAAGAAATTAGAGAGAGATAAGTTTTTGCAACAAGCGTCTTGTTACAGAAAATTATATAGGTGGAGATTTTGCAACAAGAGTCTTGTTGCAGAAATACGAGGTTCATCGAATCGGATGGCTCACGAGACAGTGGATTTTGCGCCGAAGGATTAGTTCCCCTGCGGACAGGGGAATTTGTTTCCGAAACTGAGGTGTTGTTGCAGGACGTAAGGAGGTGGTCACGCGAGCGCGGTGGTTAGATCCGATGGCTATCAGGGCGCTGATCCAACGAAGCTCCATGCGGCGGATGTTTTCTAGAAAACATCCGCCGGCCGACGCTTAGCAGCTCCCTTTTTTAATTCATTAACATTTTCCAAATCATGAACTTTTTTGTAATTAAGAACTTTTTTAAATACCAATCTTTTTTTCAAGTTTGAGACTCATGAACAGTTGTCAAAGTAAGAAAAAAAATAAAAACTAAAGACATAAAAAAAGAAAGAAGAAAACAAGAAAACAGGGGCACCAGACGCCCGCACATGGGAGAGCTCATGAATAATTTTTTTTTTCAAATTTGAGATTCATGAACAGTTGACATGTTGGTCTTGGATCTTGAATCACTAAGTATCAATGGAGTGTTGTTGATTTTAGTGGGAGTATTATTCATATTAAAATGTTTAATTTGAATTACTCTTGATGAATACATGTCTTAATGTTTTGCATATTTGTGTTGTAGATCAATGGCATCACCTGCTCAACCCAGTTTTAGGAAAAAAAATCATCAATTTTGAAGATGTTTGAGGATTTGAAAAAGTTCATATATTTTTTAAAAAGTCCTTGAATTTGAAAAGAATGCATTTATGAAAAAATACAGAAAAGCAAAAAAGAAAAAGGGATAAGAAAAACCGAATAAAACTGCTCGAAAACTGACCAGCGAACCGGGAAAACCCGATTTGGGAAGCTTCCCAAAACCAGGGCTTCGACGAACATGAAGAAAGGAAAAAGGGAAAAAAAGTCTGTACAAGGGGAAAACTGCCTAGTCGTTACTGCGGTTTCCTCACAATGAAGAGGCCGCGAGTTCAAACCTTTTCGTCACACTTCTTTTTTGTTTAAACATAAGAAAAAAAATGTAAAATGAGCAGGCACATAACTGAGCAGGGGTGTGCGCCGGTTTGCAGAATGAACAACAACCCGTGCTTAGAGGTTGTTTGGAAGCGTTAGCAGCTGATATATATAGAAAATTAGCTTTTAGCGGACTTTTGGCAAAACCCATGTTACAAACTTTTTTATCAATCACGGATGTATGGAAAATTGCGGTTGGGTTAGGAAAGTAATAAGTTGGCGTTGTATAATTTTTTGTTGGATAGGGATTAGCCTATCGTACATCAAGCATGACCTTTTGATGCTTTCCTCATTATGCGTTTGCACAAAAACGTCTCGGAGTTGTTTTTCTAACAACTCAATTTTTGGGTATTATGAAAACCAAGTTTTTCTTATCCAAAAATTATTTAAAAAATACCTTCAACCGGCCGATCGTGTGGGTGCGTCCGTCAGTTCCGTATCCGTTAGATCGTCTGCTAATCAGACGGACAAGAGCAACCCCACACCCACCTCCCTGTACACAACTGAGCAGTTATTTCCAAAAAAAGAAAATGTACAACTACATGGCTTTTTCTTTTACAGCAGCGGTGACTCATCTAACCGGGGGACAATGGAGGCGAGGAATTTCGTCGGGTCCGACGAGGATGGCACGCAGGTGGGTGGCGGGGACATCCGAGAGCCGTGAGGAGCGACGACTTGTGCGGCTAGGAGGGTGACGACATTGAGGATTCCAGCCGGATCCAACGAGGACGACCCACAGAAAGGAGGTGGGGGCTCGTCTCGGCGAGGTCCGATGGGGTTGATGGCGAGCGTCACAATAGGTACTTGCAACGACAACGGCTCACGATGCTCCTGCGGCGCATGGTGTTTTTCAGTGAAGCATGTTTTCTGAACAAAGGTCTTGTTACAATAGTCAGTGATGTTTGTGAAACAATGTTGTTGTTTCAAAGAGGAACCATACAGAGAGATGCTTTTGACAACGTCATCGATGTTTCTGAAACAGAACTCTTTGTTGCAATAGTCACGATTATTTGTGAAACAAAACTTTTGTTGCAAAGAGGGATAGTATGGCGAGCAACTTAGATGGGACAGCTCGCGAGGCGGCCAACAACTGGTTCTCTAAAAACTAGTTTTTTTAGCACCTCTAAAAACTGGGACCGCCTATAAGGTGCGTATATAAGATTTGCGTTTTTATTTTAGCCAGGCCAGTACAGCCTGGGCCGTAGCCCACGGCTACATTCGGCCTGTTAATGCCCAAAGGCCCACTCGGAGCTGGGCGCCGGTCTCCGACGTTGGATCGAGCCGACGGCTCCTATCGACCAATACCAGCGCCGGGTCAAACCCTAAGCACGCCGGCCATGGCGGTGCGGCAGCCCCGTTCGTCGGAGCAGCGTGCCTGGCCTCAAGGCCGCGCGCTCCTCTGCCGAACGGTGCTAGCCGTGTTGAGCACATGGCGATATCGGAAGCCTGTTCGCGCCGGCGACGTGTGCGGCGCGGGGCCACACAACATTCGCGTCCGATAGGGCGGCGCCGCCAGCCATTTCTTCCCGCCGGCCATCAAGAGAGACGGCGGCGTCGTAGCGTCAGTAGGTAGGCCCCGAATCCCTTTCTCTTCATCTTAATTTCATCATTTTGGGCTTCAAACTTTGGGGGTTTGAATTTGCAAGTTGGGTTTGCCGTCCAGGGTTAGTGTTTCGGATTGGGGAAATATTTTTTGGATTTCCTTCAACATTCAATTCTAACTGAATAGATTAAATATCATAATTATCTTATCAGCACCGACCATTAGCAATTATAGCCTTAACCGAAACAATAAACGACTAAAACATGATCAATGGCTTTAATACTGTATGCCACATCTAGTGCTTAACCATGCAATTATCATAACTGAGGGTAAGGTGGAACTTAATCATGATCATCAACTGAAAGCCAGTAACGTCTGAATGCTTTGAAGCAGTGGGGGTAGTGATCTCGAGGCACCGGGTCAACGGCAATGTGGCTACCCTCGTTGTCAGGCCAGAAGTCACCTGGTGGACTTAGCCCTGCACTATATGTCACTGCTGCTGCCAATGTAGCTGCAACCAGCAAGAAACTATGGTTCCGCTCCAGTTCCTCCTCTTTGTCATGGAGAGGAGCATCTGGATCATCTCTTATGTTGTTCCTTCTGCTGAAAATTTGTGCTATATAGAATCCTCTCAGAACCTCTGGATATCCCTGAAAATTTCTCGAAGCCATCCAGGCGCTAGATGCTGGAAGAACACTACATTAAGTGTGACATATGTGAAGATGCCAACAAGTAATACCCAAATGTAAACGGATGTTCTGACCTCCCTGTATCTCCCAGCAGCATAGGCCCCCATAAGTCCCAGCAGGTCAAGCAACATCGCGAACTGCAGCGAATGGAGCCAAATTGCATTCCGGCACAGCTCCCTGACCAGAAACAGGATCAGAACAGTGACTGATGTCATGAATGCCGTTGTGTTGCAGTAGAACACCTTGTACCGCTTGGTGTGGCTAAGAAACATGACAATGTCACTGGGAAGGTAGCTGGTTATCTGGCCAGAGCATTGATTACGGGTTGAGTTACTACTCAAGACAGCAACTAGTCGAGACTAGTGGCTAGACTAGTCTATGAGTCACACTCTGGGTGTCGACTAGAAATCTCGTGTAGACTAGTTCGCCGAATCGAGCAGTCGAAGGACCAGTCATGCACCTTGAGTCGTTCGACTAAAAAAGAATTAGGGATTGGGAGGGGATAAGTGAGCCACCCGCCCAGCCCGCAGCCTGTGGGAGGGAAAATTTCATCTCCTAGGTTTCCAGCTCGCTCTGAGCTGCCTTGCCTGGGAGTCTGGTAAGAGGCGCCACCTGCACCCATTATCCCACCGGCGCTGCCACCCACCACCGCCTCTCCGCCACTGCGCTCTGGCCCTTTCCCTCCATTGCTCCTGCTCTCCCTGCATCTGCTGGCTACTGGATCCACTCATCCGCCAGGTTGCAGCAAGCAAGCAAGCATAGTAATTTCTCCCTTCTCCCCTTCCCTTCTTTGATTTGATTTCCCCCCTGCCCTCTTCCTTATTTCGTTTTGCTTGCCTCAATTTCAAGACCCTTAGGTCTGAACTGCAAAGTCTACGCCATTGGAGATATCTCCTTCAAGAAGCCAACTAGGAGCAAGGATCCAGCAAGGAAATATGCTTATTGGCCTGATCTGTAAGACAAATTGACTGCCAGTAAGAGTCAAAAGGATATTAGAAAATAGCTTTGGATTTAGCCACTAAGAAATGATCGTGCTTTCATTGAAAAAATAAAACAAAGCAAAGAAACTAATAGTGTTTCCATTCGGTTATTTCTAGTCAATTCCCAACTTTGTGTAACTTTTTCTTTTGCAATCAAAGCTTTGTGTAACCGTTTCAATTAAAGTATCTCTTGCAGTAGACCAGTGTTTTATTTAGGACACTATAAAACCGAGCTCCTTGCCAGCCCTCTCACCGTCTCACGCGTTGAGCAGTTTAGTCCGTTTGATTTCGCATTCTCACAATCCTTGGCCGTCCGATCGCAATTCTATTCTCGCCTGGGCCATTTGTGCAATTTCGTGGGCTCATTGATCACAATTTTGAGGGCAGCTACTCTGGAGGAAAATTTGAAGTAAGCTGTTTGATCGGGCCTCTCTTCACCTCAGCCAGCCCGTTTCTGTGGCAGCCCATTTAGCGTGATGAAAATCTATTCGGGCAGTGTACAGCCGACCGAGCAACTCAGCCCATCAGGTCCTCCTGCTCTGCTCGGGTGAGAAAAACATTCCCACCTTTACGAGTGAGCCGACTCATCTGATGTGCCTCATGGCACGGCAGAACTGTGGTACATGCTTATATATGCCGCTAATAATTCCTTGCCCAGCCATCCGATGGGAGCTGCGTGCAAAACTGGTGGATACGTAAGAAAAATCATTAGCCAAATATAACACTGCTCCGTCCGTTACTCTCGCGCGCCGTGTCGCTGGTTCGGATGTTTAACTGAAAATCCATACGTCTAAATGAAAAGGCACAAGTGTATACTGAACAAGCAAAACAAGGCAAGGTACTCTGAATTTTCTGATCAATGCGGCAGTAGCAGCCATGCGCTAGGAAGACCTACTTCTCAAAGACAAAAGGGACCAGTCTAGGAGTACATTGGCCCTGGTAATTGTCAGTGGTGCTTCGTAATGCATCTGCTCTTTTTTCAGACCAGTCTGGTTCATCTGCCTGCAGATTAATGCATTTAGTAAAGGGACCAACAATGTATATTGACTCCTGAAAAATGGACATGTTTCTGATTAAAAGGATGAGCTGACACTCTTGCACATCTCTGACACTTGTTCAGGTGTAACTGAAAAGGAATAGCCAGTTACATACTGAACAAAGAAATTCAGACCATGCGTACATAATAATATCACCACTGCTCTAAATCCCAAAAGGCCCAAACACTGAAGCCACATGAAACGGGTGTATATTTCAGAGAACTATATATAGGTACTGTGCGGACTTCACCACTGCATCTAAATCATGAGCACTTCATTTGACAACGATCAAAGCAAGTCTTGATCATCCTATGGTATGATCAGATCAGCTCTCAGAAAGAAATCATACTCTTATACAAGTGTGAGACAGACACAGATATACTACCATTGGATTAGCAGTGAGTGGAATATTTATTTTGCAGGACAAGCAAAGACGACAATCATGGACATCCCTGACAAAAGCTCTTTGGACATGGACAACACTACCAGTGTGTTCAGCAATCAAATCTTGATGGGAACGAGCATGGATCCAACTTGTGCGTTCAGCAATCAAATCTTGATGGGAACGAGCATGGATCCAACTTGTGCGCTCTCCGGAGCAACAACTCCTCCAGGTAACAACATATATACTCCATTTCTATAGCTAGCTTCCGTATTAGTACTCCTCGTTTTGTATTCTGGTAGATGCATGCTCTATCACATGACATGAGAGAACAACACAGCATCTAATCCTACACTAATATAATTCCCTCAGTTTGCAGTGCACCGGTCATGAACGGTTTGAATTGATGTAACTCTAGCTTTCTTTTATTTTTGTGAGACACAAAGCTAGAGTGGCACAGCTAGCTATAAGTCACAGAGGGGCGTGTCTAGTTATTTTTGTGAGTGAGACACAAAGCTAGAGTGATTGAGACACAAAGCTAGAGTGAGACACAAAGCTAGAGTGATTGAGACACAAAGCTAGCGTGAGACACAAAGCTAGAGTGGCACATATGCTGTAGTACGTAGTAACACATATGGTAGCTAATTTTTTACACAGCTTTTTACCTCCCATCAATCGATCACTCTGATAAAGCTAGCTAGCTACTTGTCATTGACAGCATCTTAACAGTGAAAATTTGGAGTTATTAGAATTAAACACGACATATGAGTCCGTGTTGGTTTCCATCAGCTAGTAGGATTGGAGGTCTTAGCCGTGTAGGTTAGATTACTAGTCCTAGCTACTATTTATACATGTGTATAGAGCCCCTTGTAAACACCAGATCGTTGAGAAGCAATAAAGAAAGCCATGAGTGATATGCCCCTGTGGCTAACCAAAAATTCTTCCGATCAGTATTTTCTGTTTGCCATCGCCAAGTTTGCGAGTTCTCATCGAGACGTTCTGTCGTGATCCAATTGATCCAAACGCTACAGAGGAAGCTTACCGAGGTCAGGTGCACGTACGCAAAGTGTGCTAGTGATACGACGTGTGCTACTGATAAAGAAATCAATTAAGCAGCTTGCTTGCTAGCTTCCAAGCCAGCTTTGCACGAACGTTTGTTTGCTCTGCGTGATTTGATCCAACGTTCTAAAGCAAACAGGAGTTGCAACCTTTTCTCTCCAAGCAAAGTGTGCTATTGATAAAGTGTGCTAGTGATACGACGTTGCAACCTTTTCTCTCCGAACAGGAGTTGCACGTACGCAAAGTGCGCTACTGAAACGACGTGTGCTATTGATAAAGAAATCAATTAAGCAGCTTGCTTGCTACTGTAGCTTCCAAGCCAGCATTGCACGAACGTGTGTTTGCTCTGCGTGATTTGATCTAAAATTCTAAATCAAACAGTAGTTGCAACCTTTTCTCTCTCCCCACTTTGTTGCATGCCAGATGGATTCCCACTAAAGAAAAGATGTGTAGATGGATAGATAGGCCGGCATTTGATTCTTGAGTTGCACATTTTGTTCCCTATACCTTTTCCCTTGGCCTTTCCCGTGTTTCATACAGATTCTGTTGCATGCCAGATGGACTCCCACTAAAGAAAAGATGTGTAGATGGATAGATAGACCTACATTTGATTATTGAGTTGCACGCTTTGTTCCCTATACCTTTTCCGATGGCCTCTCTCATGTTTCATACAGAATCTGTTGCATGTCAAATGGACTCTCACTAAAGAAAAGATGTGTAGATGGATAGATAGGCCGGCATTTGATTCTTGAGTTGCACGTTTTGTTCCCTATACCTTTCCCTTTGGCCTCTCACGTGTTTCATACAGAATCTGTTGCATGTCAGATGGACTCCCACTAAAAAAATATGTGTAGATAGATAGATAGACCGGCATTTGATTCTTGAGTTGCACGCTTTGGTCCCTATACCTTTTCCCCTGGCCTCTTCTGTGTTTCATACAGAATCTGTTGCATGGCAGATGGACTCCCACTAAACAAAAGATGTGTAGATGGATAGATAGGCCGACATTTGATTCTTGAGTTGCACGCTTTGTTCCCTATACCTTTTCCCCTGGCCTCTCCTGTGTGAATCTGTTGCATGCCAGATGGACTCCTACTAAAAAAAGACGTGTAGATGGATAGATAGGCTGGCATTTGATTCTTGAGTTGCACGCTTTGTTCCCTGTACCTTTTCCCTCGGCCTCTCCCGTATTTTATACAGAATCTGTTGCATGCCAGATGGACTCTCACTAAAGAAAGGATGTGTAGATGGATAGATAGGCCGACATTTGCTTTGTTCCCTATACCTTTTCCCCTGGCCTCTCCTGTGTTTCATATGGAATTCGTTGCATGCCAGATGGACTCTCTGATGCGGAGCATCCCAAGTCCTACCAAGTGCCAAGTAGACTCATGACACGAGCACGTGCAAGAGCTCTCGAATCAGAGGTGACATCACTCCTCTCGCAACTCCCTTTCGAATCATATGAGACATGGCTACTACCTCAAACGGAGACACTTTGCATACTTAGGTACCAAGGAGTTAGGCATGGAGAAGCTAAGGAGCAAGGAGGATCGGAAGAGGAGGACATACGCGAAGACGGAGAAGAGAAAGGGCAAGACAACAAAAGCCCGGATGATTCGGACCGCCATTCGGACGATCCGGCCGCAGCCCGGACGATCCGGACCACGGCCCGCACAATCCGGCTATAGCGTCCTCGACCACAGCAGGCCTCTCCGCGAAGCCGGATCATCCAGATGGAGTCCCGGATCATCCGGACCCAGCCGGACCTCCGGACCCCACTTCGGACATCCGGGCCGCCGCCTGCCTCCTCGCCATGTCTGGACCATCCAGACCATCTCCCGGATCATCCGGGTCCCTGAAGCCCGGATTGTCCGGCTCCCCTTCCGGATCATCCGGACCCCCGCCTGTGCGCGCGTGTTAGGCCGAGGCCCATGTACCCTTTCATCCCCTTAGCCTATATATACGACTCCTCCACTTTTCTAGGGTTAGCAATGTGATAGCTCATTTTAGAGGTAGAGCTTTGCTCATCCACTTGATACTTTCTCCTTCGGAGACCGCAGGAGAAGATCCCCCAAGTGGATTCAAGATCCCTCATGGGAAGACCCCTCAAGACCTCCTCACGGAGAAGAACTACCGCCTCTTGTATCGTCCTTTGTTGCATTTGGATCCTGTATCACTCTTTATGTTCGTGGATCTAGCACATGTGTGATCGTTTCTCGTTGATTTGAGTGTTTCCTCCCTCATGTTTCACCTTGTGTTCTTGGTGTTCTTCGTAGGATCCCCTCCAAATCGTGAAAGACCGGCCATAGGGCTTCCACCCTACATCACTCCCACTAAAGAAAAGATGTGTAGATGGATAGCTAGGCCGACATTTGATTCTTGAGTTGCACGCTTTGTTCGCTATACCTTTTCCCCTGGCCTCTCCCATGTTTCATACAGAATCTGTTGCATGCCAGATGGACTCTCACTAAAGAAAAGATGTGTAGATGGATAAATAGGCCACCATTTGATTCTTGAGTTGCACGCTTTATTCCCTATACCTTTTCCCCTGGCCTCTGCCGTGTTTCATACAAAATCTGTTGCATGCCAGATGGACTCCTACTAAAAAAAGACGTGTAGATGGATAGATAGGCTGGCATTTGATTCTTGAGTTGCACGCTTTGTTCCCTGTACCTTTTCCCTCGGCCTCTCCCGTGTTTTATACAGAATCTGTTGCATGCCAGATGGACTCTCACTAAAGAAAGGATGTGTAGATGGATAGATAGGCCGACATTTGCTTTGTTCCCTATACCTTTTCCCCTGGCCTCTCCTGTGTTTCACATGGAATTCGTTGCATGCCAGATGGACTCTCTGATGCAGAGGAGGACATACGCGAAGACGGAGAAGAGAAAGGGCAAGACAACAAAAGCCCGGATGATTCGGACCGCCATTCGGACGATCCGGCCGCAGCCCGGACGATCCGGACCACGGCCCGCACAATCCGGCTATAGCGTCCTCGACCACAGCAGGCCTCTCCGTGAAGCCGGATCATCCAGATGGAGTCCCGGATCATCCGGACCCAGCCGAACCTCCGGACCCCACTTCGGACATCCGGGCCGCCGCCTGCCTCCTCGCCATGTCTGGATCATCCAGACCATCTCCCGGATCATCCGGGTCCCTGAAGCCCGAATTGTCCGGCTCCCCTTCCGGATCATCCGGACCCTCGCCTGTGCGCGCGTGTTAGGCCGAGGCCCATGTACCCTTTCGTCCCCTTAGCCTATATATACGACTCCTCCACTTTTCTAGGGTTAGCAATGTGATAGCTCATTTTAGAGATAGAGCTTTGCTCATCCACTTGATACTTTCTCCTTCGGAGACCGCAGGAGAAGATCCCCCAAGTGGATTCAAGATCCCTCATGGGAAGACCCCTCAAGGCCCTCCTCACGGAGAAGAACTACCGCCTCTTGTATCGTCCTTTGTTGCATTTGGATCCTGTATCACTCTTTATGTTCGTGGATCTAGCACATGTGTGATCGTTTCTCGTTGATTTGAGTGTTTCCTCCCTCATGTTTCACCTTGTGTTCTTGGTGTTCTTCGTAGGATCCCCTCCAAATCGTGAAAGACCGGCCATAGGGCTTCCACCCTACATCACTCCCACTAAAGAAAAGATGTGTAGATGGATAGCTAGGCCGACATTTGATTCTTGAGTTGCACGCTTTGTTCGCTATACCTTTTCCCCTGGCCTCTCCCATGTTTCATACAGAATCTGTTGCATGCCAGATGGACTCTCACTAAAGAAAAGATGTGTAGATGGATAAATAGGCCACCATTTGATTCTTGAGTTGCACGCTTTATTCCCTATACCTTTTCCCCTGGCCTCTGCCGTGTTTCATACAGAATCTGTTGCATGCCAGATGGACTCCCACTAAAGAAAAGATGTGTAGATGAATAGATAGGCCAACATTTGTTTCTTGAGTTGCATGCTTTGTTCCCTATACCTTTTCCCCTGGCCTTTCCCGTGTTTCATACAGAATCTGTTGCATGCCAGATGGATTCTCACTAAAGAAAAGATGTGTAGATGGATAGATAGGCCGGCATTTGATTCTTGAGTTGCACGCTTTGTTCCTTATACCTTTTCCCTTGGCCTCTCTCGTGTTTCATACAGAATTTGTTGCATGCCAGATGGACTCCCAGTAAAGAAAAGATGTGTAGATGGATAGATAGGCCGGCAGTTGATTCTTGAGTTGCACGCTTTGTTCCGTATACCTTTCCCCGTAGCCTCCCCCGATAGAGAATCTGTTGCATGGCAGATGGACTCCCACTAAAGAAAACATGTGTAGATGGATAGATAGGACGGCATTTGATTCTTGAGTTGCACGCTTTGTTCCCTATACTTTTTCCCCTGGCTCTCCCGTGTTTTATAAAGAATCTGTTGCATGCCAGATGGACTCCTACTAAAGAAAAGATGTGTAGATGGATAGATAGGCCGGCATTTGATTCTTGAGTTGCACGCTTTGTTCCCCATACCGTTTCCCCCGGCCTCTCCCGTGTTTTATATAGAATTTGTTGCATGCCAGATAGACTCCCACTAAAGAAAAGATGTGTAGATGGATAGATAGGTCGACATTTGATTCTTGAGTTGCACGCTTTGTTCCCTGTACCTTTTCCCCTGGCCTCTTCCGTGTTTCATACATAATCTGTTGCATGTCAGATGGACTCCCTCATGTGGAGCATTCTAAGGTCATCCCCATAGACCTATCATCATCTCACCAAGTGCCAAGTGGACCCATGACACGAGCACGTGCAAGAGCTCTCAAAACCGAGGTGACATCACTCCTCTTGCAACTCCCTTTCGAATCATTTGAGACATGGCTACTACCTCAAACAAAGACATTTTGCATACTCAAGTACCAAGGAGTTAGCCATGGAGAAGCTAAGGAGCAAGGAGGATCGAAAGAGGAGGGCATATGCAAAGACGGAGAAGAGAAAGGGCAAGACAGCAGAAGCCCGGATGATCCAGACCGTCGTCCGGACGATCCAACCCCAGCCTGGACGATCCGGACCACGACGCGGACAATTCGACTACAACGCCCTCGACCACAGCAGGCCTCTTCGCGAAGTCGGATCATTCGGACCTAGTCGGATGTCTGGACCCCACTCCGGACATCCGGGCCGCCGCTTGCCTCCTCGGCACGTCCGGACCATCCAGACCATCTCCCGGATCATCCGGGTCCCTGAAGCCCGGATCGTCCGGCTCCCCTTCCGGATCATTCGGACCCCTGCCTGTGCGTGTGTGTTGGGCCGAGGCCAATGTACCCTTTTGTCCCCTTAGCCTATATATATGATTCCTCCACTTTTCTAGGGTTAGCAATGTGATAGCTCATTTTGGAGATAGAGCTTTGCTCATCCACTTGATACTTTCTCCTTCGGAGACCGCGACCTTTATGGAGAAGATCCCCCAAGTGGATTCAAGACCCCTCACGGGAAGACCCCTCAAGACCTCCTCATGGAGAAGAACTACCGCCTCTTGTATCGTCCTTTGTTGCATTTGGATATTTTATCATTCTTTATGTTCGTGGATCTAGCACATGTGTGATCGTTTCTCGTTGATTTGAGTATTTCCCACCTCGTGTTTCACCTCGTGTTATTGGTGTTCTTCATAGGATCCCCTCCAAATCGTGAAAGGTCGGCCTTAGGGTTTCTTTGTTCGCTATACCTTTTCCCCTGGCCTCTCCTGTGTTTCATACAAAATCTATTGCATGCCAGATGGACTCCCACTAAAGAAGAGATGTGTAGATGGATAGATAGGCCGGCATTTGATTCTTGAGTTGCACGCTTTGTTCCCTATACCTTTTCCGCTGGCCTCTCCCGTGATTCAGACCAAATTTGTTGCATGCCGGATGGACTCCCACTAAAGAATAGATGTGTAGATGGATAGAAGGCCGGCATTTGATTCTTGAGTTGCATGCTTTGTTCCCTATACCTTTTCCCCTGGCCTCTCCCGTGTTTCATAGAGAATCCGTTGCATGCCAGATGGACTCCCACTAAAGAAAAGATGTATAGATGGATAGATATGCCGGCATTTGATTCTTGAGTTGCATACTTTGTTCCCTATACCTTTTCCCCTGGTCTCTCATGTGTTTCATACATAATCTGTTGCATGCCACATGGACCCCCACTAAAGAAAAGATGTGTAGATGGGTAGATAGGCCGGCATTTGATTCTTGAGTTGCACGCTTTGTTCCCTATACCTTTTCCCCTGGCCTCTCCTGTGTTTCATACAGAAACCGTTGCATGCCAGATGGACTCCCACTAAAGAAAAGATGTTTAGATGGATAGATAGGCCGGCATTTGATTCTTGAGTTGCACACTTTGTTCCCTACACCTTTTCCCCTGGCCTCTCGTGTGTTTCATACAGAATCTGTTGCATGCCAGATGGACTCCCACTAAAGAGAAGATGTGTAGATGGATAGATAGGCCGACATTTGATTATTGAGTTGCACGCTTTGTTCCCTACACCTTTTCCCATGGCCTCTCCCGTGTTTCATACAGAATCTGTTGCATGCCAGTTGGACTCCCACTAAAGAAAAGATGTGTAGATCGATAGATAGCCCGACATTTGATTCTTGAGTTGCACGCTTTGTTCCCTACACCTTTTTCCCCTGGCCTCTCCCGTGTTTCATACAGAATCTGTTGCATGCCAGATGGACTCCCACTAAAGAAAAGATGTGTAGATGGATAGATAGGCCGGCATTTGATTCTTGAGTTGCACGCTTTGTTCCCTACACCTTTTCCCCTGGCCTCTCCCGTGTTTCATATAGAATCTGTTGCATGGCAGATGGACTCCCACTAAAGAAAAGATGTGTAGATGGATAGATAGGCCGGCATTTGATTGTTGAGTTGCACGCTTTGTTCCCTACACCTTTTCCCCTGGCCTCTCCCGTGTTTCATACAGAATCTGTTGCATGCCAGATGGACTCTCACTAAAGAAAAGATGTGTAGATGGATAGATAGGCCGACATTTGATTCTTGAGTTGCACGCTTTGTTCCCTATACCTTTTCCCCTGGCCTCTTCTGTGTTTCATACAGAATCTGTTGCATGCCAGATGGACTCCCACTAATGAAAAGATGTGTAGATGGATAGATAGGCCGGCATTTGATTCTTGAGTTGCACGCTTTGTTCCCTACACCTTTTCCCCTGGCCTCTCCCGTGTTTCATATAGAATCTGTTGCATGGCAGATGGACTCCCACTAAAGAAAAGATGTGTAGATGGATAGATAGGCCGGCATTTGATTCTTGAGTTGCACGCTTTGTTCCCTACACCTTTTCCCCTGGCCTCTCCCGTGTTTCATATAGAATCTGTTGCATGGCAGATGGACTCCCACTAAAGAAAATATGTGTAGATGAATATATAGGCCGGCATTTGATTCTTGAGTTGCACGCTTTGTTCCCTACACCTTTTCCCCTGGCCTCTCCCGTGTTTCATATAGAATCTGTTGCATGGCAGATGGACTCCCACTAAAGAAAATATGTGTAGATGAATATATAGGCCGGCATTTGATTCTTGAGTTGCACGCTTTGTTCCCTACACCTTTTCCCCTGGCCTCTCCCGTGTTTCATATAGAATCTGTTGCATGGCAGATGGACTCCCACTAAAGAAAATATGTGTAGATGGATAGATTGGCCGGCATTTGATTCTTGAGTTGCACACTTTGTTCCCTATACCTTTTCCCCTGGCCTCTCCCGTGTTTCATACAGAATCTGTTGCATGCCAGATGGACTCCCACTAAAGAAAAGTGTGTGGATGGATAGATAGGCCGGCCTTTGATTCTTGAGTTGCACGCTTTGTTCCCTATACCTTTTCTCCTGACCTCTCCCGTGTTTCATACAGAAAAGAAGGTGATACTTCCGTTTTTCTTTCTTCCTTTTGCTTGTGCAGCAGAGGGGCCTGGTCGTACCACGTACGGAAAATCAAGATCAGATATGCCAACCGGCCAGGTGGCATCAAATCCTTTAAGGTCCTCGTTTTCCACAAGGGGGGCAGGTGATCATCATACCTTGTGGACAATGCATGTCCATGATCATATGCTTTGTCATGGTGCAATAGCGATCATTCCTCCTTCGATTTCCCGCATGCATGTATCTTTTCGACGTACGGCTCCTTGTGTTTGTAAAGGTAACCGAACTTGGACTTCACCCTAGGACGAACGTAAAGCCGTACGTCGGCGATTTGTCAACCGGTCGGCAACAAAAGATATATTACCATCTAGAGATTAATCAGATGCATACTCGTGTGGCTGCCACCCCATATGCACGTACGATCAAAGCAGAGGAGGAGAGGGAACCAAAGCTAGAAGATGAGAAAGCAAAAGAGGCAGGCATGCGGTCGTTGATCTAGTCTAGGAACAAAGTGTAAAAGGGGCCAGGGAAGGAGAGACAAAGCATATCAAAGTCAGATAGCGGGAAATTTTCTGTGAATGATATGCTTGCACTTTGATAAAGCATGATGTGCACCAGGAGCATGATATCAAAGGGAGAAACAAGGTGCGTGCAAGTGTGCTTGCGTGGTACAGAGAGAGATGGATAGCGAGATAGCTAGGTAGACTTTAGCAAAGGCAGGCAGGACAAGAGCATGCAAGCTACTCCCTCCGTGCCATAGTTAGTGCAGTAGCGATCATTCCTCCCTGTGTCTGTAAAGGTAACCGAACCTAGATTTCACCTAGGATGAATGTAAAGCCGTATGTTGGCGATTTTTCCATTCGGTCGGCAACAGAAGATATATGACCATCTAGAGATTAATCAGATGCGTACTCGTGTGGCTCCCGCCCCATATGCACGTACGATTAAAGCGGAGAGGAAAAGGAACCAGGGCTAGAAGATGAGAAAGCAAAAGAGGCAGGCATGCGGCTGGGGAATTAAAGTAAGACGAAACCACCGTTGATCTAGTCTAGGAACAAAGTGCAAAAGGGTGCAGGGAGGGAGAGACAAAGCATATCAAACTCAGATAATAATGGATAGCGGGAAATTTTCTGTGAATGATATGCTTGCACTTTGATAAAGCATGATGTACACCAGGAGCATGATATCAAAGGAGGAGCATGCTATCAAAGGAAGCGACAAGGTGCGTGCGTGGTACAGAGAGAGATGGATAGCGAGATAGCTAGGTAGGCTTTATCAAAGGTAGGCAGGACAAGAGCTTGCAAGCTACTCCCTTCGTCTCATGATATAAGATCGTTTTGCAAGCTAGACAAGGTGCGTGCAAGTGTGTGTGAGTGGTACAGAGAGATGGATAGCGAGATAGCTAGACAGGCTTTATCAAAGGCAGGCAGGACAAGATCATGCAAGCTACCCCTCCGTCACATAATATAAGATCGTTTTGCAAGCTGTTTTGGCTTACAAAGCGATCTTATATTATAGGACGGAGGGACTAGTTAGCTTGCATGCATGCCTGAAGGGCTTGTAGCTATATGCATGTGTACAAGAGCATGCAAGCTACAGCTGTTTTATTAGCTTACAAAGTGATCTTATATTATGGGACAAAGGGAGTAGTTAGCTTGCCTGCATGCCTGAAGGGCTTGCAGCTATATGCATTGGTGCCCATCGATCGCTTGCTTCTGGTGCACAACACACACGATCGAGCTTGAAGACTGTGTGTGTATGCGTGCATGGCATGCTGCCTGATGAGCTAAAAAGAAATGTCTCATCTTTTTGTTATGCCGGCCAAAAGAATTGAAGGTGTAAAGTTGAGATGCTTATGTTACATACATATATGCGTGCATGTGTACTGTATGTATGGACCATGCAAGCATGTATGATGGATCGACCACTCTTTCTCTCTGCTAGCTATATATCTCCTAGCTAGCTAGGTGCTAGGTTGGAATCGATACCTTCCTGGTCTGAATATCGATCATTGGTGCAAATATACCTTCCTGGTCTGTATATCATTGGTGCAAATCTGGCTGGCTAAAGCGAATCAGTAAAGGAATGTTATCAATTGACAAAATAATGTTTATACATAACAATTGACAAAATTGCAGATCACCAGCTCACAAGAATGAGAGAGCACGTGGTGTCCACCTCCTGCTCGGACCACTGCCCTCTCATTATTCTCTCAAATGCCAAGTCTACACGTGCACCGTGTGAGATTCCGGTTCAAGAGCTTCTGACTGAAATTTCCGGGTGCCTCAAGACGGTGCAGTTAGTTTGGACTAGCTAACATGCACGTATACAGCAGCCTCACATCTCGTCGCTTGATTGATTTGGCTGGAACACAACACGCACATAAGATATTTTTGCCTCAACCCGTGGGCTTGCATTTGCGTTGATTGATCAAGAGCTTTTAGTACATTTATAGTTAGCGACTCCAGTTAATGCAAGTCTGATGTGCCTATCCGCCTATGTTGGTGTGGGCTTGAACAAGTGGCTTTACTGCCGTGGTTTGTGTCTTTTGGAGTATATATGTTCTCTGGTAGATGAGAATCTGCAACACATAGCGCTATAGGTGAGCATCTAGACGATTCACTTTGTTCTCCTGTAGATGAGCATCTAGACGATTCACTTTGTTTTAATTTCCTGTAGATGAGCATCTAGAAGATTCGCTTTGTTCCCCTGTAGATAGCATCTAGACGGTTCACTTTGTTCTCCTGTAGACGAGCATCTAAACGATTCACTTTGTTCTCCTGTAGATGAGCATCTAAATGACTACTCCCTCCGTTCCAGAATAGATGACTCAACTTTGTACTAACTTTGTGCAAAGTTGAGTCAACTATTTCAGAACGAAGGGAGTAGATAGTTACGATGCATGCTCACTTTGTTCTCCTGTAGATGAGCATCTAAACGACTAAATAGCTAGCGGGCAATCGTTGGGAAGAATGGATTCATCTAGTTAGGAGACTGATGGAGGCTCAACTTTCTCACCGACCCGATATATTGCGTTGGAAGTTGACTAGTTCTGGAGTATTTACAGTTAAATCAATGTATATTAATGTTATTAATTCAACTGCTATTCCAACTTCCAAGTTTGTTTGGGCTGTCAAGGTGCCTTTAAAAATAAAAGTGTTTATGTGGTTCGTCCATAAACAAGTTATTTTAACAAAGGATAACTTGATTAAACGCAATTGGACATGACCTACTAGGTGTAGTTTCTGTGATCGGGATGAGACGATTAAGCATTTATTCTTTGATTGCCCGTTGGCTAGAGTTCTTTGGCGGACGATCCATATTGCTTTTAATCTTACTCCACCGACTTCTGTTAATGCTTTATTTGGGACATGGCTTAATGGGGTCGGGCCTGTTCTCGCAAGACATATTCGGGTTGGAGTTTGCGCTTTGTTATGGACTATCTGGAATTGCAGAAATGATTTGGTTTTTAACAGAACATCACGGATTCATTTCTTGCAGGTTATTTTCCGAGCTACGGCACTGATCCGTTCGTGGTCGCTACTCACTCCGATGGAGACCAGGGAGCATTTGGTTACTGGATCTATCCGTTGGGAGATGGTCGCTCGGGATATCTTCAACCGGTTTGGATGGCGGTCATGTAATAGGATAGGCAATGTTTCCCTATCTATTGTTAGCCAGCCGGTTGTGGCTTTTTTTTAGGCTAGTTTGTATATCTAGCCGTCTGTAGCTCTGTGTGAGCTGCATTATTTTTTATCCTTTTATTTAGTTGGAGATTGTGGAACCTTGTTGGCACTTTTGCCTTTTTTTATTAATAAGATGGCCGTATGCATCGCTCTAATGCAGAGGCCGGGGAGACCCCCCTTTTCGAAAAAAATAGCTACGCGTGTATACACTTTGCTCTCTTTGTTCACTTTGTTCTCTTGTATCTACAACCAGGAATAAACGCCCTTGAGAGAGTAGGGTATGTATCGCTGTCCGTTTTACATGATCCCTCTCCCCAGCAAAAGAAAAACTAATGAAGAGAAATACACAGTTTTACCAACACCACGTGGCCAGGGCTTGCATGATCCACCTGATTATAGTAAGAAAGCGACCAAATGTTAATTACTCCGTTCCTGAATATAGGATTTTTTAGAGATTTCAATAGGGACTACATACGAAGCAAAGTGAGTGAATCTACATTTTAAATACGTCTATATACAACCGTATATAGTCCGTATTGAAATCTCTAAAAAGGCAGAGAGCTGCTTTGCGACTTAACATGAATAAAAATGGCGAATGATACTAGGCAGTACAAGTGCGATAAATTAGTCCGGCTAGACAGCCAACTGACAAATTTGACTGCCTACGACAACAACATTGAGTTCAATACAAGTGATATAAAGGTGACCGTAACTTAATCACTCTAGATTAACTGCTGGAGTTGCAGCAAAATGCAATACAGAGTCGCGCCAGAAGCCATACTGACTGCTGGAGGTGCCCCTCGCGGACGGGAGAGACTAGTATAAAAGGAGCACCTAGTGTGCAAGAATAGAGAACACATCTCACCCACCCACGCCGCTCACTCTCTCACTCCTCTCCACACGGCAACAACAGATAAATCCCCTAGGTTCGCCGGTGAGCGCGGCCGGCGAGAATCCAACCGGGGCGCGAACCGGCGATTGTGAGCACCACATCGAGGCCGGCTCTGCCACTCGATCCGCATCCTCGTCCATGAAGAACTGGTAACCTGAATCAAAAGGAACCCAACTTCAGAAACTAGCTGCAGCGTAGACATCAAGCAAGGGTACCACATCGCAGCGTAGACATAGTCGCCTGGCTACCGGATCCATTCTGGGCTCTGTTTGGGGTGAAGGCGATGCTTAATGACAGTCGTGGTGTCCTAGGCAAAGACGATGCTTAATGGCCAGCGTAGACATAGTCGCCTGGCTCTTCTAAGACACCACGACTGTCATTAAGCATCATCTTCACTTCAAACAGAGCCGAGGTTGAGCAGCAGGACATCCTCCACGCATGTAAGCTCCCAATACTTCATAGAGACATAAGATTTTTTGTGGATGGATGCAGGGGGAGACAGATTTTCATCGCCTGTTTTTGACTTTTTTTACGGTTGTTCTTGGTCTCTATGGCTCCACTAGGTTTGGAGAAGGAAGAAAGGCAGCATTAGTAGTGTGTGAGACATGGTGGTGGGGCTTTGACCTTTCTTTTTTGATCCGGGTTTTGACCTCTCCCATGTTGCGTTTTTATATACCATTCTAGTTTCTTCTTTTAATTTCCCAAAAAATAACTAGTTGGCACGTAGTCGCTACATTATAATATAAATTTAAGCCATCGACCATCTGCTCTGATTTACGGAGTACTTGCTTTCCGGTTGTAGTATTTATCATACTCCCTCCATTCTAAAAATACAGTGCATATTTTGTTTTCTAAAAGCCAAGAAAAAATTATCGACATCGACAATACAAATTAGTATCATTAAATTCATTATGAAGTGTACTTTATATTTTATTTATTCAGTACTTTAGATATTAATATGCTAAAAACTTGGTCAAACATAGAAACATTTGACTTTGAAAAAACAAAATATGCACTATATTGTTGAAGGGGGGAGTACTGTTCTCAGTTGATGTCATCATCTGCTGTGTTTCGTATGCCCTTTATTTTGATCCACAATAATGCAGGTATTTAGCAGACTAGCACTGACACATTCCTCTGTTCTGTGAAGCAAACAGAGTTAAGATTATAATCAGCAGCGATCCTTTGTTCTTCTATCCAGAAAAAGCTGATATCAGCTTTCGGAAACCATGAAGCTAGCTTATGAATTAATCTTCCTGGGGTTCTTACAGTCTGTTGCATATCAGATGTTTGATCAAGAGGGTAAGAACTTTACACTGGGTTTTTTGACCTTCAGCACATAAAGTAACTGGACAAGTGAACTGCATATTCAGTTTGAGAATTTTGACCAGAAGATGTCACACATTAGTAGTGACGCAAAAAAAAAGTGATGTAGAATAGACTTTTCTTTTCAAGGGGCTGCAGAATAGACTCTTTCGAAAATATAAACACTTAACTGGATTTTGGATCCCCGCACGTGTCGTTGTCAATTGTGTGAATTAGCAATGTCGAGAAAACAACCATAAGAAGAGATGAATGCATATCCTTTTTTTTTGGTGTGAAATCACAGCATTTTCATTCTAGTGCCCTGGTGCACATTCGCTTCGCGCAATGGGATAGTCTTTAAAAATGCAGACACTTAAGCATGAGCTTCTGAGTGGTAGAACAAGCTTAAGCATGAGCTTCCCTTGGTTATCCTGAGGGCAGAGAATAAACATCTTAATCAGTTTTTTTATGGTTCTTAATCAGTTTATTGCCTGACCTGACCTTTTCGTGTTATATGTTTTACGATTGTATTATATCTTTTTGCAAGCTCTACATCAGTTACGGTCCATATTAAACATGCAATAGATGTTCGCCAGAACTATTCACCAAACTTAATAGTTCTCTTTGATTGAGTATCTACCTTTTATTTACTAATAAAACTTGCCTTTCTCCAGTCCAGGCTCTGTTTGAGGTGAAGATGCTGCTTAATGACAGTCGTGGTGTCCTAGAAGACTGGAATCGCCATCTAGATACTGCATGTAGTACTATTGCTATTGTCATGTGTGATCCTGACGGCAACGTGGTCGAAATGTAAGTGAAGCCTAACCTAATCATCTCTTGTGTAACTGCACTAAACCAGTCCCTGCCAAAGGCAGTTACAGTATGTTTACATTCTATCCTTTGAACAGAGGAAATAATCTCGCACATTTTGAGTAAAGTATACCCTTTGTGTCTGATACCAACTTTTCCTTGATACACAGAGGATCTCAACATCCTCCCTTGTAGTGTCAGTTAATTTAGTTGCTCGGCGAGGTGACAACATCAATACCTGATTGACAGACGTAGTATATGTTTTGGCCAAACGAAGTTGTTCGTTTCAACTGGTCTGAGCTTTTCTACTTTTATGTTCATGTTCAAATTTCAATCATACTTTGCCTAGTTTGTCCACAAAATCCAGTGAGCCTTGTAAGCCTAGTTTGTGTTTTATAGTTTTTTGTCTTTTTGTTGATAGAGTTTGTGCCTGTATTTTTTTTCTCGGAAAGGGCTCGTGCTTGTTTTGTTTTTTAATAACAAAATTAAAAAGGTTGTCCCTGTTAGTCATACTCATATCGAATAATCATGCGTGATGAATTCTAGGTTGATGTGAAGCGTGTAATTTGCACTGATTTATTAGTTAATTAACTTTCAAAAATCCAACTGAAAAATATTTTTTAAAAATCTCTGGTGCATTTGTCATCCTCTGGTCCCTAAGGCCCAACGCTCCTCAGACATGCATTTTCATCTTCCAGTCAACGAATCCTGCTCTTTCTCTTGGATTCTCAACTCACTTTTTCTACCACCACGGTCTAAGAAGCTGGAATCATTGAGGGTACTCCTAATGCTTGGCTCTCACAGTAGCATGGTATCATTGGCAAAATGCCAAGGTGGCATTGTATTTAAAGAAAAGAGAGAGAGGGGAGTTGTATGATAGTGGAGATATGGCTCTTGGCTGGTTTTCCTATGCAGTGTAATATACTTTTGTGTGACATATCTCCGTATTTTTCACTCCTTACCTTCTCTTCCGAATTACGCCACAAGATTGAGATATAAATATAACCCCTGAATTAATTAAATGCAATATCATTTAGATACAATATGTAAGATATAATGCATTGTGGTGTTTGTCTCTAAAGCAAATCTACTACCCACAAGGTTGCGCGTAGTGTGCATAGTATCATAGATAACCTCATTTACTGTTTTGTACGACACATATTAACACGCCATTTATTATACTATGGTATCATATCATGATATCGAATCATTTCTTCCTTCATTTAATTGTATGACACCTCATCTAAATTGCCTAGTGTACATGCATGATACTTCATATGATACTCCAACTATGGGAAGTCTAAAGCGTTAAGACCCAATACATTGGGAGTGCCCTTATGGGACACACCCTCAACGGCCTGTACCCCGAAACATTTGCTTCCAGCAAACCATTAATGATGGGTAACGTTTGCCTTAAAAACATACGGCACACATTACACGTCCATGATATTCAACATCCCACGCCAGCAGGGCCTCCCTGCATTAAATCTCCCTATAGTACGCCGGGTATATTGGTGTTCATGTGTGTGTATCCTCAACGAAATTGTGTATGGCATCCATTCCCAGTCCAGACATAATGGTAAAAATATAAGGAGCATTTGTTATCGGTGCAAAACATCATGCTCGTCATTATAATCGCTAGTTTCATATTTTTTTGGTCACAAGGGTGTTTTCTTATCATCTATTACTATGTTTGTAATAGCATGTACATGTGTTCACAAGACTATTGGCTTAGCTTCTCATTTCTGAATTTGTAGAAGCTTGAGCTCGTCGGGGTTAAGTGGAATCTTGTCGCCCAACATTGCGAAGTTGACAACACTACAATGACTGTAAGATCAAGCATCAATTACTTATGGAATATATGATTTTTTCCTCATGAAAATGGTATATTGATAGATATTCATTAAAAATGGTTTTACTATCGTTATTGTCATATATCTTCGGTTCAGGTTTTTAGATGATAATAATACAACTGGAGAAATAACACAGGAGATTGGGAATCTTTTAAGTTTGACAACTCTTAAACTTGAAAATAATCAATTCAATGGCTCAATATCCGATTTTCTTGAGCGCATTTCGAAACTGCAAAATTTGTAAGTCAGACCATGACTTGCTTTATCTCTTAGTATTACAATTAACTAATAAACATAAGGGTGTGGTAACTTCAATAGGGTTCTCAGCCAAAATCCTCTAAGTGGAAATATTCCAATCTCTTTGTCAAATATATTCCATCATTGAATTCCATGCTTATACAATAAGAAAAATGACTGAATGTTATTGTTGTCATTGCAAGCCTTGTATTTATTTTAATAAGCAAATAACCACTTAAATTGTGGTTTACACTTAATGTCATGCAAAGGAAACATAAAAAATACAAGTAATCCAGAAACCTACATGACAATCTATATGGAACCCAACATTCGGATTGAAAAACACATGCTTGCATTTCATACTTAACATTTATTAATAAGCGGATCAAGAAAATCCACCATAAAGGTGGTTCTCGGAAGCATTGGTGGAGCAATAGTTGTTGTTGCTATGTTTGCTCTAATCTTGCGAAGCATGCCTTGCCGATGTGATTTATTTTTTATGTTCCAAGTTAGTTAGGATTAGGGGTAAAGTATTTTTGTTAATGCATGTTTACCATATTGAAATTTTCACCATGAAAATATTTTTTTCATCTATTATAGAGGAATTCTACAAAGAAAGGCTTTTTTATCAACTAAGGACATGATAAACATGTAAATTAAATTCAACATGAGCATTGTCTCAACCTAGACCTTGGGCCGACACAATAATTCTCATTGCATCATCTCATGATTGCAGCAAGAAATTTGAGTAAAGAAAATTTTCTTGGCAAGGGCTCTTTAACTGAGGTTTACAAAGGAGTTCTTCCAGGCCGAGACAATAAGGCGGTTGCCATCAAACAAATGGTTAAAGTAGAAAATTATAGACATGACAGGGCTTTCAAATAAGAAGCTAAAGTTATAAGTGTGGCTGTCCATGGGAACTTACTAAAATTGATAGGGTATTGCATGGCACAAGGGAGTGCTTCTTGGTTTAGAAAGTAATATCACATTGTAGATTCTTTTCTTATATATTTTTCTATGCACATATCTTGTTGATGGCTTTTGCTCAGTTGAAATATTCAGTCTATTAGTCTTGGCAGACACAATGTCTTATTTTTGTGGATGATGAAATATAAATCTCTGACATCGTCAAAAGTAAAGATAATTGAATTATCTCTACTTGTATGAGACACAAAATAATAACAAGAAAGTCATTCTTGGATAATATTATATCATTATAGTTTGCTTCGAACTATCGTCGATGAAACTAATGAAATCACATAAATATGAGGGTATAAAACTAAATGAACCAACATTGGATTGGAAAGAAGAATGAAAATTGCTCTTGGCACTGCCCTTGGTTTGGGATACCTTCATGATAACTGTAACTCCCTGATTATCCACGGTAATATCAAGGTTGTCAATGTCCCGCTCGATGGAAATTTTGAAGTTGTGCTAGGATACTTTGGACTGCCAAAGTTAATGGACCAAGGGAAGGAAATAATGACGATAGAGAGATCCAGGGAACATTGGGCTACATGGCTCTAGAGTACAGGAAAGACATCAACGAAAACCGACATAAATGGATATAGTGTATTGGTGTTAGAAATTGTGACAGGAAAGGGTCCAGGCTTCCATGGTAATGTAAGATTCTCTATCCTACTTTTATTTACAAGTACTTGTGAAAACAAGAAAAATGATATTAATTTAGCTCATGAAATTGGAGTTGTAGAAGCAATTTTATGCTGAGTTTTTGCACGGGCTAGTTATATAATATTAACGCCCATCAATAACTACAGATGTAGTTCGAGTTGAAGTTTTCCAAGAAAACAATGTATTAAATACTTTGTGATCTGACTAAAACGACAAACCATGAGCCAAAAGTAAGAAAGAATTAATTCACATGATTTAGTTCACACAATTTTAATTGATTTCAGTAGGATAATAATTATTAATTTGTCTGATAAAACTGGAAAAAATGTCGACACGGACACATGAGATTAGGGATTAGCACTTGAGAGGTTTCTTTCTGTTGAGAGTTTAGGGCTTTTGGTATGATAGGGCTTTAGTCCCGTATAAGGTCACTCCGACTTTTATCTAAGTATGTTAAGAGTCCAAGTCTATTAGGAGTGCTTTTAAGAGTTTCTTACCTTTCAAGTCATTGTAAACTATGGTTATATATTCATAGAGATTGTTACTTCAAAAATCAAGTAATGAATTAAACCCAAAGTAATCTGAGTCACAGTCTGATTGTTGTTGTTATCAATCCCTAACTCCGGGACGCCACACGATCTCCGGTCGAGCACCTATACAACCTGAGACCAGGGACGGAGGCTATGTCATCCTCGAGTTCTAAAACTTTATTTGTTAGAATGATAGTATTATCTACTTAGGCACCTTAGAGAACATGTGAAGTAGTGCTCTCTTTGTGGAAATGGTCACCCAGAAAAATAAGTGAGATATTTTGAAATTTGTAGAGGCTAAAGAAAACTCTTTTAAAATGATACAGTCATTGTTAAATTTAGTCACATGTGGCCTAGATACTACACACCATGTTGCTGAAACAAATTCTTAGTTTTTGCTCATAAGATAAATTGTTAGATATGTTCTATTTTTACTCTGTACATTGGTGAATACACATAGTTTGCTAGACTGTCATGATCTCCAATACAGATTTTTTACCACTTATTTTCAAATTTGTATGTTCACACAAAATAATTAAAAAATGTATTTAGTTTTTTAGATTTATCATACAAATTAATAATTGTTATCATACTGAAATCAATTAAAATTGTGCAAGCTAAATCATGTAAATCAATTCTTTCTTACTTTTGGCTCCTGTTTTGTTGTTTTGGTCATATCGTAAAGTATTTAATAATTGTTTTCTTGGAAAAATTTGCTCGAACTACATCTGTAATAATTGATGAACTGTAATATTATATAACTAGCCTGTGTGGAAAAACTCAGCATGAAATCGCTTCTACTACTCCGATTTCACAAACTAAATTAATATCATTTTCCTCATGTTTACACTAGTACTTGTAAATAAAAATAGGATAGAGAAGCTTAGATTAACATGGAAGTCTGAACCCTTTCCCGTCACAATCTCTAATATCAAGACACCATATCCATATATGTCGATTTTTGTTGATGTCTTTCCTGTACTCTAGAGCCATGTAGCCCAATGTTCCCGGGATCTCTATCATCATTATTTCCTTCCCTTGGTCCATTAACTTTGGCAGTCCAAAGTCTCCAAACACAACTTCAAAATTTCCATCAAGTAGGACATTGGTAGCCTTGATATCACCATGGATAATCGAGGGGTTGCAGTTATCATGAAGGTATTCCAAACCACGAGCAATGCCAAGAGCAATTTTCATTCTTCTTGTTCAATCAAATGTTGGTTTATTTGGTTTTAAACCTGCATATCTATGTGATTATTTAAACTAGAAGAAAGTCTCAAATTCTCCATGAAAGGATAAACCAAGAAGTGATCCCTTGGTGCCATGCAATACTCAATCAATTTTAGTAAGTTCTTGTGGATAGTCACACTTATAACTTCAGCCTCTCATTTGAAAGCCATATCATGTCCATGATTCTCTACTTTAGCCAATCGTTTGACGACAATCGCTTTATTGTCTCGGCCTGGAAGAACTCCTTTGTAAATCTTAGTGAAAGAGCCCTTTCCAAGATTTTTTAACTCAAATTTATTTTTGCAATCATGAGATGGTGCAACAAGAATTATTGTGCCGACCCAAGATCTGGCTTAGAGCATGCTCATCTTAAATTTAATTTACATGTTTATCATGTCCTTAGTTGAAAAAAGCCTTTCTTTGTGGAATTCCACTAAAATAGATGGGAAATTATTTTCGTGGTGAAAATTTCAATACAGTAAACATGCATGAACAAAAATAATTTTACCCCTAATGCTAACTAACCCGGAACATCAAAACACAAATCACTCCAGCAAGGCATTCTTCGCAAGATTAGAAAACACATAGCAACACGGAGAACTATTGCTCCACCAATGCTTCTGAGAACCACCTTTATGGTGGATTTTCTTGATCCACCTATTAATAAATGTTTAGTATGAAATGCAAACATGTGTTTTTCAATCCGAATGTTGGGTTCCATATCGATTTTCGTGTAGGTTTCTGGATTACTTGTATTGTTGATGTTTCCTTTGCATGACATTAAGTGTGAACCACAATTTAAGTGGTTGACGGTATAGCTAGAAGCCTAGAACCACATGATTACACTCATTATGTTAATTGCAGGAGTGCATAAAATTCCTTATTCAATGTAATATAGAAATTGTATAGAGGTTGTCTCAACTAATTCGGATTGGAGAGATTATTAAAGTTCAGGTAGGCCATACTTTTATAGGGACACATGTAGTTGTTCAGGTATTTTACCACTAAGATTGTTTTATGCCAGATTGTTACAAAACACAAACCATAGATCATCACATAATTGAGTTCAAATGGTCTTATTCGCTTATTAAAATGAATACAAGGCTTGCAATGACAACAATAACATTTAGTCAGTTTTCTGCTTATATCAGCATGGAAAGGAAAACTTACATGGAATTCAAAAATGTAATATTTGACAAAGAGATTAGAATATTTCCACTTAGAAGATTTTGGCTCAGATCCTTATTGAAGTTACCACACCCTTATGTTTGTTAGTGTACCGTAATTCTAAGAGATAACACAAGTCATAGTCTGCCTTATAGATTTTGCAGTTCTGAAAAGCGGCCAAGAGAATCGGATATTGAGCCACTGAATTGATTATTTTCAAGTTTAAGATTTGTCAGACTTGAAAGATTCCCAATCTCCTATGGTATTCCTTCAATTATATTGTTATCATCTAAAAACCTGAAATGAAGATATGTGACAATAACGATAACAAAACCATTTTTATTGGAGATCTATCTGTACACCATTTTCATGAGGAACAAATCATAGATTTCATAACTAATTAATGCTTGATCTTGCAGGCATTATTGTGTTGTCAAATTCGCAATGCTGGGCGAGAAGATTCCACGTAACTCTACGAGCTCAAGCTTCTACAAATTAAGAAACAAGAAGCTAAGCCAATAGTCTTGTGAACACACAGGTACGTGCTATTGCAAACTTAGCAATAGATGATAAGCAAACACCCTTGTGGACCGTAAATTATATGAAAACTAGCGATTATAATGACGGGCATGATGTTTTGGCACCGATAACATATGCTCTCTATATCTTGCCATTAAGTATGGACTGGTAATGCATGCCATTGACATTTTCATTGAGGATACACGCACATAAACACCAATATACTTGGCGTACTATAGGGAGATTTAATGTGAGGGACCCTAGCGTGGGATGTTGAATATATATCATGGATGCGTAACGTATGTCGTATGTTTTTAAGGCAAAAGTTACCCATGGTTACTGGTTTGTTCGAAGCAAATGTTTCTTGGTACATACGAGGGTTTATCTCATATGGGCACTCCCAATATATTGGGTCTTAATGCTTTAGACCTCCCGTAGTTGGAGTATCATATGAAGTATCATGCATGCCGACTAGACAATTTAGATGGGATGACATACAACTAAATAAGGAAAGAAGGATATAATATTATGACATGACATTATAATATCTCTCTACTCCTATGGAGTTGGTATTTTCGCCTCACATCCCATCCTCCTCCCACCGCTCCTATATTTCGCCTGACTGTATTCCACGCCCACCTTTCACAGCATCCAACTTTGGCCGGCACGTTAACCCAACGCACGCTCTGGACCTCGATCCCGATGACATAAGGGTCTTGCCGTCGCCTGCACCTCCTCGACGCCCACACGCCGCCGTCCTCTCCTCATAGCCAGCGACTACCAGCCTCTGGACCAAGACCCCCTACCGCCCCCAAATTGCCATTCCCTCCTCTCGAACCTTGGCGCCGCCATCTCCGAGACCGCCGCCACACGGGAGGCACCTCTGCACTTTGTCATGACCTCCTACACGGTGTTGTCAAGGCGTCGAGCACCACGCGTGCAACGGCGATTCTGTCCCATGGAATCATGGATGAATCTCAGGGCAGAGGTGGCCGCTTGTGGACGACCTCAGGGCAGTGGGGAGATGATCTGACGCTGGGAATCGGGCAACCTCCACCGGATCCGCGGTTCGGCTGTCCGCATACAGGCGACCGAAATCCCACTAGATCCTCCTCGCTGCTGCGTGAATCTCATCCCGCCAGATCCTCATCGCCATTGTCCGGAGGCCCGGCGAGGGGACGCGATAGTGGGCCTCATTACCAACCACACCTGCAACGCCTCGGAGACGGCGACACTGTCGATGCCCGATCATCTTGATTTGCGTTGGCTTAGGAATATTTCTTAAATATAAGTGTTGAATCATCACCTGAGTTTCTGCACCTGAGCTCAAATGAGCTCGGGTGAACAGTAAAATCAAAACTAAATCAAAAAAATTTAAAAAAATCCAATTTTTTTTGAAGAAACATTGACAAAAGTTCTAAGTGCTTGCAAAAATTCGCCATGAAATCACATTTCTAAAAGGCGTGGCAAAAAAAAAACAAAATCAGTACTCTGAAAAAGCTACTTTCAAAAGCATTTTGGAGCACTGAATTTGTTTTTTTTTGCCACGCTTTACAGGAATGTGATTTCATGATGAATTTTTGCAAGCACTTAGAACTTTTGTCAATGTTTCTCCCAAAAAAAAATTGGAATTTTTTGATTTTTTTTGATTTTTTGATTTTACTGTTCACCGAGCTCAAATGAGCTCGGGAACAGAAAGGCACTTTCGCACCTGGAGCTGCTAGTATGAGATTTTTCAGGGTAGGAGATATCAGACTCCATGGCAATGGCCGATGGCTATTGTTTGAATTTCTCACAAGCCATGAGAAAATCGGGGTTTAACACTGCCTAAATTGTGTTACACCCTATGCTCATGATCTGGTGACAGTTTGAACTATTATTGGTAGCATAATTACACATTGCACCTCTTTTGTTATGGCGATGAATTGCTTTGATCTTTGTTTTGTAGTACGGGACAAGAATGGCTTCAACGGCAGCATCTTGAATCATCAAAGTTGTGTGAATTCCCTCTTGCTTGGGAATTGTATTTTAGCATAGAGCAATAGCACTACACTGCTGAACGTTTTCTTGAACAGAAGCCATCTGAACTTAGTTTGAGCTCTCATGTTGTTAAATGAAGCTTGATTTTTAGTAAGCTGAACAATGTTTCTGATTTCCTAATTTAACAGGATATTTTCAGTTCTGTTCGTATTGTTCTAATTAATCAGTTATTTTACACTATTATGTAATGGGCATGCTTATATATCAAGTGATTACAGCATCTTTATTATTTTTGTCACGACTATTTCCTTCCTCAGATTGCTGATCCACGGTCCTCCTGCAGATTCCAATGCTGACTTGAATCCTGTTAGGAGTTGATCAAGATAATCCACTGTGTTGTGATGCAATCACTGATTAATTGGTGTGGAATGTAGTGCTCTATTTGAGAGAGAGAGAGAGAGAGAGAGAGAGAGAGAGATGTGACCAGTAATGCATTCATTGTTCACGCTTCTCTGGCCAGCTCATATGTGGTTATCGAAGCAGGAAAAGTTCTTAAGAAGGACTCTAATTGCTACGGACCTCGAGATTTCAGATGCTTCTTACTATTGTATATTGCCGTTGACACTGGACTTGCTATTCCTGTAAGAGGTACATTGGAATCGCTGTTCATCTAGAGGAGTCAGTGCCAATTCTACGTCGGAATAATGCAATGTTAATGATTGGAGGTGATGCTTTTCTCTTCCATGCCTAAATTGTCTTTAGTATATGTCCATATAAATAAAAGGGAAAAATATATTTCCCGTCCCTCAATTTTTTTTAAAGTACAAAAATGGTCTCTCAACTTTAAAACCAGCAAAGCTTAGTCCCTGAACTTTTAAAATCGGATAAGTTTAGTCCCTCATACCGCTTTCAAGTGGTTTCCTACCGACATGCACATGATTTTGACTAAAACCAAACACGTCATACATGTTTGACCGGTCTTTGGTCCATGTGGCAATATTTCTCTTTCCTTTCATCTATCTAAAGTGTGTACCATTTCATCGAGCACATAGCATGCAATGTCTGCATGTACACAGTCGTGCTTGCTGCAGCTTGCCACGACCGATTATCACCAACGACTGACAAGCCACGCCCCATTTTGGGCTGCCCTGCGCGCCTCGCCGCACCACACCTCCCCGGCCACCTCAGCGACGTGTACATGAGGCCGCGCATGCATGGTACTTTTTTTTTTTTGACGAGTACATGCATGGTACATTGGTACAAGCTCCAGATGTTGAAGATGCTCCTGATAGCAGCCCAGGCATGATTGCACGAACGTGGAGGAGCGGGGGTCATGCTTGTGGGTGGATATGAGGTTCAGGATACAAGCCCATCTACAGCACACGGCCGTTGTTGCCGAGTAGACCAGCGCCATGCAACGGCCTCTGCACCTCAGGCCTCCGCGGGGCCGAGGAAGCGAGGATCCTCCACGGGGCTGCTGCCATAGATGCGCCCATGACCTCCATTGTCGTGCCTGCGCTGGAAATTGTCGACGTGCGACAACTCGCCTCCGTCTCACCACATGCTGGAGCGCCGCCGTCGCCGTCATGCAACAAATCGCCCGTCTCCTCCGCCACTGGATGGAGCGCCAAGGAGGGTGCAGCCAGCAGGAAAAGCACGGGGCGCCTCACTCCGTGTCGTACCTGTCTCCAGTGTTGCCGGCTGTGCTTTACATGGACTGTTCAATACCGCTTTGCCATGCCACGTCATAGATAAACCAGGTTTGACCGAGGCAGGAACTAACTTTATCCGGTTTTGAAAGTTGAGAGACTAAAATTTACTGGTTTTGGAGTTGTGGGACCATCTCTATACTTCCAAAAGAATTAAGGAACAAAAAATATACTTATTCCTAAATAAAATTGCAGTGTTCCAATTATTGAATCTTCGATCAAGTGGTTGTTTAATTCATATATAACACAATTGTTAAATTAATTAGTTTTTTTAGCTATATTATAGTTTGAGCTGAGGGCTTCTTCAGTGGCGGAGCTTCGTGTAGACCAACGGGGGCAATGCCCCCCCCCCCCCCCCCCCCCCCCCCCCCCCCCCCAAATTAACTTTTACAACCATTGTAGAATATGCTCTATTTTAGGCCCAACTAGCTAGTGTTTAAACTAGAGATTAGCCCCTCCTCTCCTGTTAATTTGCCTACCTTCAGCTGATGGCCCCATCTTGGATTATGCTCAAGCTCCGTCACTGGGCTTCTTACAATTTTTACTGCTGCTAATTTGCACTTCTACTAGATTCATTTTTTCACATGAGTTAGTTTAGAGCAGGGTATTTCGTAAATGAGTTTATGTAACTTTTCTATCCGAGAGTGGATATGTTCTGTGTGCTAGATGGATTGACTCCTACCAAACACTGATCCCAAGCAGAACTACAATCTGTCCATGGATTACCTGCAGGCCTGCATTCTAACCAACAACATTGGGCAGTGAGCGAGATGGGCGAGCGGCGACCAGGGAACACGCGGAGTGGTGCGACCGCGCAAGAGGTGACAGGGAGCCGGCGGAGACTGCCAGTGGTGAGCGGTCGGCACCAGTGGCGAGCAGGCAATCACCGCGACGGCCGAGCGGACAGGGCGAATAGGTGCCACGAACTGCACCTCAATTGGAATATAGTAAAGAATTGATATGAGAACGATGCATACGTGTGACCATCAACTGAATTGTTGTGTTTTGTGTGCTTGTGTTTGCAACCAGCCAAATCAATCAGCCAAGGACTATTATGTGCGCGATTGTGTTAGTAATGGGTATCTCTGAAGAATATTTCTCATGATGCCACCGTAGCATGGCAGACCTTGTAAGTGCCACGAACAACATGATATTCTTCTTTCTACTTTAATTCCTTGATTTGAAAAATAATTTGCTCTGCGCGTGTAGGAACATATAGGTCGGGCAAACGAAACTTCGGCATCTTGATCAATCAAGCGAAGTTTTTAAGCGTACATACAAGTAACTTTGCAATCAAGTGCTGTTGTTGCTTTTCCAGTTTCACTAATTGCTAGCCAACGTCAAGGTTCATATTCATTTTTATTGTATAGATGGAACGATATTGTCTATATATGGACACAAGACGGTACTCATGTAATACTCGGACACTTGCAACATGCCATTGCTAAATTAATCTCTACCATACTTCTCCATAACATCCACTGCGGTAAGGTTGTTTCAGTTTAATTTAGCAACACTTTGCATGGTCTAGATAGCTAAGGTTCTAAATAAGCTATTGCTTATTTTCATCATTTCAAAATGATTTCGTGAAGTTTTTGTTCCCATCTATAAGATCAATCATCCTTTTTCCTTTATTTTTTCCTTTCCGAGGTCAGCTTGTGTCTAGGGCACATCTAGATGTGCTCTAGTTATTGCACATCTAAGTGAGTGAATCAAGTATAAAGAGAAAAAGGAAAAAGAGAAAGAAAATATTCATACGAATCTCAATGTAAGATTAATGATATATAATTTAGATGTGCAATACTTATGGCACATCTAGATGTACTTTAGCAAAACTGTTAAATGATAATTCATTGAACTCAAATATGCCCTCCTCTCTGGCGACACTGGGGCGACTCCCACGCGGCTTCCCCCCACCCCCCTTCTCGTCGCGCCGCCGCCGGCGAAGCCCGGAGGGCTCCAATGATGGCGGCGGCGGGGCGGTTCCCTGGGCAGCCCCCACCCAGTTCTCCCGGCCTCCATGGCATGGCGGCGACCCGGCGATGCGAGCTCCCAATCTGTGGGCTTTGGCGGCGGGGTGTGGTGGTGGTCCTTGGTGGGCGGCTGGCAAGGGCTGGCGACGCCGAGGGGCCCAGGTGCTGTCGGGGCGGGGCTGTGGCGGCAGGGGCTGGCGGCCCAGATCTGGGTGCTGCGAGACTGTTGCTGCCTCCGTGGTCGTCCTTGCCGCGGGCGGTGCAGCACCTGCTGCTTCCGGCATGTGTAGCGGTGGTGGATGGCATGGTCTTCCGGTGGAGGCACCAATCCGAGAGCAGGTCCGCTCCGTCCTCAAGCTATGTGTCAGGATGCCCAAAGGGTTGGACTTTTCCCAGCTTTGCCTGCCGTTGAGGGATGATCCATTGGCAGGGGTGCCACGGCATCGTCCCGGCCTCCCGTTTGGTGGCGGTGTGCTATCGGGGAGCTCGCTTTGCCCGGGAGGGGCATGGCGGGGCGGTGGTGACCAAATCTAGCCGACCCGGGGGTGGGTATGGACTTGGGGGCTGTGCAGGGGTGGGGAAGGAGGTCCCTTCCCAACCCATCTCTTTTGGAGTGTTTGACAAAAACCTATCATTTTAGTGGTCGCCGTCCCACAGAACTACCACTTTTTAAAAAGTGGTCGAAAACTATCAAAAATTCTTAATTTTATGACTAAAAACTACCATTTTTAGGTAATAGACAGTTTAAACGATTTAAACATGTTGACCGTTCAATTGACTGTTATTACAGGTGGGACCCACACGTCATTCTTCTTCCTCCTCTCTTTATCTTTCTTTGGCATTTTCACAAACAGCTTCTGTGCATGGGAGGGAAGGAGGTCAAACTCCGGTGGCGTGCCCGCCGAGCCACGCCTGCCGAGCCGCGCCGCCACCGCCCGCCTGCGTTTGCGCCGCAGCCGTCCCACGCCGCTCCGCCCACGATGCTGCCTGCTGCTGCCGCTCCGGGCTGCCGCTGCTAGCCATCGCCCGACGCCGGCGCTCGCCGCCGTCGCCCCGGGCCTCTAGCACCCCGTCGTGTAACAGCCGCTCCTGCCAGCGAGGTGCGCGCCTTCCCTACCCGAGGTGCTCGCGCTGCAGGAGCCGCTCGCCGTGGTGTTGCTCGCCGTGGTGCTGCAGGAGCTGCTCGCGCTCCAGCTCGAAGGGAGGCCGACGAGGACGACGCCATCTGAGTCGAGGTCGTCGAGGCAGGGGACGGCAGCAGCATCCAAAGCTCGCCGGATCTCCCGGCGACGGTGACTTCCTCGCCAGGAGATGGAGGGGCGGGTGCTCTTCGGCCCCGCGGCGCTGGCGGCTGCCTCGCTAGGAAGATGGAGGGACAGGTGCCCTTCGGATCCCGCGACTCCGGCGGCCAGTGGCTGCCTCGCCGGGCGGATCGAGCGACGGTGCGGGCTCGAGAGCAAAGGTACGGGGCAGCAAGTGGACTTTTTTTGACTGAGATTGGGGATTTTGCAGCCACGTCAGCTCCGACGGGTGGGTCCCGCATGTCATAAACCTGTTTAAATCGTCTAAACTGATCATTTTTCGAAAGCGGTAGTTTTTAGTCACAAAATTAAGAATTTTTGGTAGTTTTTGACCACTTTTTAAAAAGTGGCAGTTCTGTGGGACAAAAACCCCTAAAGTGGTAGCTTTTTGTCAATCACTCTCTCTTTTGTCATCTTGGTTGTAAGCGTGGGGCGAGGGTGGCGGTGGAGCTATGGATACCGAGGCGGACGGCTTTGGTGGTGGGAGCCGTAGTGATTGGGGGCGGAGCTCGCGACTCGGGTGTTGCCTTGGTGCCATGGTCGTGTGGGCGACGTGGTGGCCAGAGTGCTAGGGTCGGTGGCGTTGGCGCAGCGGGCATATGTGGCCTGTTGTACTACGTCTCAGAGGAGAAGTGCTTGTCGGGGTTAAACCTGCTCTGGCTCTGCCAGGCCGACGACGGCGACGCCTGTGTGGGTGTTATTCCCTTCTTGAAGGCGACGCCATGGTTACTCTTCTTCCTTTATGTTGCTTCGAGAGAAACCTTAATTCTTGGATCAGGCGGTGGTGGCGCTTCGGTGTCGCTTTCTTCTTGAAGGCGCCGCCTTGAAGACCCGGCACATCGTACACGACTTCGTTCAATGCAATCCCCTCCACGAGCCTTCGTTCCTATCTATCCATAAGGACCAAGCAAGAGCAGTGAACACATTCCAAGCTAATTTGCAACTGCTGCCCTGAGTTCCCGTCACAAGAGAGTGAAAATCCACACAGCTGGATGGTTGCCATGATGCCTCGATTGCTTCACGAACAACACTCCACACAACTTGTGCCACTACACACTGAATCAAGATGTGGTCACAGGTCTCATCCTGTCCGCACAACACACATTTGTCATCGTCCGTCCTATGCTGTTTGAGGATCTGATCCCCGCTAGGGACGCGGTCTTGAGTGATCCGCCAAAAGGAAAATCTTGATTTTAGCTGGAATACACGCCTTCCAAATAACTATAGTGTCACATACTTCAAAATTCTTGAAGATTTCTTTGTATAATGACCCCATAGAGAAATGGCCCAACAACTCTAGGCGCCTGCTGGCGAAATCATGTCCGTTGAAGATGCGCCTCCCTACCAGCAGGCCGACCAACCTGTCCCATTTGCCGCATTCGGTCAGGTCTAACGGGCCCAAGGAGCGTTTGAAACGGGAGAGAATATCACATGGAGATCAAGTTTCGGTGGAAACCACATGGAATCGACGTTTGAAGTTTCAAAAAATCTAAAAAAGGGATCTTAAGAGTGTGATATTCTATTAGTACATGAAATTCATGAGTTCAAACAAATTACCATTTACGAGGGAGGAAAAAACAAAATCAATATTGAATAATGCCGAAGAGAAAAAACGTCACTATTCATCACTGAATTTCTTCTTTTCATAGCTCGTAAATGGTAATGTGTTTGAACTTAGCATAGAACATCACCCTCTTAACATCCCGAATTATTTTTCAGATTTTTTTGAAACTTTCAAACATGATTTTCATGCATGAAGTTTTCTTTGAACTTCATGAAGTTACTACAAAGCCTGCCCTGGCCTTGTAGTAACTTCCACATCCACCTGGCCATAAGACACCATTTCATTATGGATCTTGATGATGAATCTCGGCTTACACATGTTTCGGCATTGCAACTAGCTTGTCGTACACGTCTCAAATCTCCTACTTTGCTGCTCTAAAGGATCGACACACCTGTGAAGAATCCGATGTCCTTTGTTTCAAAGTGCATGAGACAAAGCACAAAGCAAACCCTATGTGCTCCCTTTATTTCCCTTCTTTAACAAAGCAAAGCATATATCATTTTCTTAATCCGGAGTGCACGCAGCCGCTTTAATTTAATTGGCAAGAGCAAAATGCACACAGTGGAGACGCTCAGCAAGCGCCTCACTTCAGCTTCCTGAACAATCCTCTGGTAGCCACAGAGGAGTTGTCGCTGCAGCATGTCTTCAAGCTCGGCGAGGGATGGCGCAGGCGGGAGCTCGCGGAACTACCGCAGCGGCTTCGCCAGGAACCTCGCGAGGCTCCCGTCCAGCATCGTGGAAGGGCTGTCGAGGTCGATAGCCCGCCGGGCTCCGAGGAGCCGCCCGCAGGGCATCCAGGTCCCCCAGCACCACCAGCCGCCGCCGCAGTGGCCTCCTCTTCCAGCTGCCACTCCTACTCCTCCGCCCTTCGTGCCGGAGGAGCTGTTCTTCTTCAGCGCGTTCGAGCAGCAGTACGGCGGCCACCACCCGTTCTTCTACGGGTGCCGGCTCAGCGAGGTCCTGGCGATCGCCCGGCGAGAGGGCAAGCACGTGTTCGTGTACCTCCACGACCCGGCCCACCCGTACACCGAGCCCTTCTGCCGGGGCACGCTCTGCTCGGACGTGGTGGTGGAGTTCCTCGACGCCAACTTCGTGTCCTGGGGCGCGGTCACCGGCAGAGGGGAAGGGTCGGGCATGGCCGCGTCGCTGCAGCCCGGCAGCTTCCCGTTCTGCGCCGTCGTCGCCCCGGTCTCCAGCGAAAGCATCACAGTCCTACAACGGGTACGAACTACGAAGCCGATAGTATTGGACTTCACAGT
The DNA here is from genome assembly GCF_003073215.2 of Triticum urartu. Lineage (NCBI taxonomy): Eukaryota > Viridiplantae > Streptophyta > Magnoliopsida > Poales > Poaceae > Triticum > Triticum urartu. The sequence goes on along the minus strand of NC_053026.1, from coordinate 453,765,488 downwards.
GTCAAGAAACAGATGGAGCTTAGCGTTCCATCGTATGAGTATTAGGTTATAGAGGGAGTACAATTGAATTTTTCATGTTTTTATTGAGAACTACAGTATATCTTGTCTCCTCGCAGGTAGAAGGGCCGGTCACGCCGTCGGAGCTCGTGGAGATGTTGCAGAGAACCATCGACGAGCAACGCGTTGCTTTTCGAGCCTCGATGGCTGACGACCATGCTGCGGCATTCAGAGCCTCTAGGGCTGAGGAGGAAGAGAGGAGGAGATCGGCTCTACGGCTGCGGCAAGAGCAGGACGCAGCTTACCTCGAGTCACTTCGGAAGGATCAGGTCCAGTAGCAATTTTCACTCTGTGCTGTACAATGTAGTACATGCCCTGCTCAGACTTGGACATCTCAATTGGCTGTGTCAGTGCAGGAAAAAGAAAGATCCAAAAGGACTCTTCAGGAGGGAACCGCAAGGCCAAAGCCAAAGCCAAGCACGAAATATCCTGGCCAGGCAGGTAGAGAAACTAGCAGGACAACCCAGATCAGAGCACCTGCGCATAAGGAAACTGTACCTTCACACACAACGGAAGCAAACACCAAGGTATGAAAACTAAACGAATTCTCGGGTACACTCGCGATAGATAGATAGCAACAACAAGATAATATCAAAACTCATGAGCAGGGGAGTTTCGGATGCCTAATTTTTTTTATTTTTTATAGAAATGAAGGAGGACCCCCTGGACGATGCATGCATCCACTTTATTAATTATTCACACAAGGCCTTACAAAGTCATACAATAGTAAGACTAAAGCCACCGTCTAGGCAATATCTGTCGCTACTCCTATCCAGTTGATTAAGGGATGCTGATAGTCTGGGCTTAATACCAAACAGACCTCGCAGCCAAACCTAACATCTAAGACCCGAGGTCCCAAACAGGACGCCTGCCGGGTATGGGGCAACCACGAGTCCGACGCACTCCTCAACCAGGACGCCTGCCGGGTATGAGGCCGCCACAACCACCTGCCACGAATCCATCTTTAGTGTTGTATTGCTGCGTCTATCTTGTCCGGTCTAGCTGCCGTCAAGGCCACCACGATGTCAGACAGTGCCACCATCCTGCGCTCGTCCATCATCACACGCCCACCGACGAGACCCCGCTGCTCCATGCCGTTGAGACCCGCTGTTGTCAACGTGCCAGATTCCACGCCGCTCCTCCTCTTGTCCCCTCCAGCCAGCACTTACTCCAAAACGATGCCCCCAGGAGAGAGAACGACATCAAAAACGTCGTCATCGTCCGATCTGGTAGACCCAGATCTAGGGTTTCCCTTGGAACCTCCCAATCAGGTTGACGTGACCTGCAACGACGATGCCTCGAGAAGGGAACGACGTTTGAGACGCCGCCATGACCGCAGTCAGGCGCGATTTTCACCGGAAGCCACGTCGTCCCGATCTTGCGACTGGCTGGAACCGAGCGGAGCCTCGCCACGAAGATGAACGCCGCCTTCGGTAATCCGGCGGAGATCCGTCCTCTCCTCACCGGTCCCTCCAAGCGCCGCCGGTCGGCGGAAGGCCACCCCGCGACGGATCAGATCGGGGCGTTGGATCCGCAGTCACCGCCGTCACCATCTCCGCACAGATCAGCCAACCCCGCCGGATGGGGCGCTGCCACCGCCGCCGTCCATCTCAGGGCCGCCGCTCCGCCGACTATGGTGCTTGGGCCACCGCCGCACAGAATGGGATCGCCGCCCCAGCCGCCGCCTTCGGATCCCATGAGAGGTGCCGCCCCTGCCGCCTCAAATGAGATCCCGCAGCATCCACCCACCTAGGTGCCTTCGGCACCGGGCCCACCGCCACCGCGGCCCACGCCGGCGGCAGCAGAGGCAGAAGGAGGCGCAAGAGGCGACCTGCGGTGCTAGGGTTTAGGGGCCCCTGGCGTCGCTCAGGGGGAGGCGACGCGAGGGGGAGGGTCTATCTTTGTTTATCTATGTCTGCTTTTCAGATGCCTACATATATAGAAAGTGTTGCAAATTATGCATAGAAGTTTACTGAACACTGCTTTTATGTGCAGGTAATGATAAGATTTCCCAACGGCGAGAGAAGGCAGCAGAGCTTCCGTCACACGGACACAATAAGGGAAATCTACAAGTATGCTAATTCCTTGGGCATACCTGGCATAGGAAAGTATCAACTTGTAAGGAGCTACCCAAGGAAAACCTACGGGCATCAGCAGCTGGAGATGAATCTTGGAGATGCAGGTTTCCATCCGAGTGTGACACTGTACATTGAGCAACTTTAGTAAAACATGATGTAACTACGAGACTGAATGTATATTTGATGCAAATCATGTAATACAAACATGCCAAGACATGAAGGCGTGCAGCCAGTATGATCACCAATTCACCATTTGCCATAAGTCTTAACAGCCACCATATATAGTAGGGTCACAACGCATCCATCGGTTCACAACACAAGGGGTCTCAGATTACAACAACATGAGTTCGCGGCGCGATGCCCCCGAGTCCTGAAATCAAACCATCTTAGTCCAAAAGCTACATGAATTACAACAAAAACACAGGTTTTTGGTTAGATTGTGACCATTATTATTGATCCACAGAAACTGGTGCATGCATCTCACTCACAGCCTGGCCCTGGACGACGCTGCAGTTGGAGATGTCAGCTGCTGCATCCCATCCTCCAATTGCTTCATCTCTTGTGCCTCTCTCTGTTGCAGCGCCTTGGCCGAAACGAACACAGACCAACCAGAGTCTCCCGGCACAACATCGTCAGGAACTACCCACATCTCGCCAATCCTCTCTGATAGATCCGTCTTTCTGTGCCTCATCTCCGGCGTTCCAGCTGGGCACAGAATAAACTCTTCCGCCAGGCTGGAATAATCTGCGCGATCAGTTGTCGTTTCTTCAGGTTGTATGCTCCCTCAAACTGTCGCAATACTCACGACGTTCACGGAAATAGGACGTGAAACACTCCCGCTGAAGACATACCACATCCTTGCAATCAACCCCCATGGAAGTGGCAGCCACAGCACCGGTGCCGACTGCGGGATAGTCTGGTCGGCTCCTCTGCCCAGGCACCAGGGGTAGAACCATAAACGGAGTGTCTTGGAATTCGCATGGGAAATGCAACCACATCCTAATAACCGCTAGCATTGCCGCATCCTGCAAGGCGTCAAAGGGGGATTTGTGCGTGGCTTCCACTTTAACCGACCAGCCGGGAGCCCGGGACGCTGCTGCAGCTCCACTACCAGAATAAATGACGCTGCCGACGGTGTTATCTATGCCGACGGCCCCCGTCGGCATAGATGGAGATACGCCGACGACCGAGGAAACACCATAGGCGTACAGAAGCCGTCGGCAAATCTTCGTCTATGCCGACGGGCACCGTCGGCGTAGATTAGCCGCCGGCATCTCCCCCACTATACCTATGGGGACCATCGGCACACATGTGGGCCCGCCGACCCAGGACCGGATGGGGAGTTGACGCTGTCACCACTATGCCGACGGCCTTGACGGAGGCCGTTGGCATAGTTAGTACACTTTTTTTAGTTGTCAGAAAACACGTGTGCTATCTACGCCGACGGCTTGGCCGTCGGCATATCTGTGGTCTATATATGCCGACGGCCAAACCGTCGGCATATATATGTTATATGTTTTTTATTTCTCATTTCATATTTTTAAAATTTAGACTTGATTAATTTAAATCTAATTTATATAGACTTAAACATACAGAAATTATATATGGATTCGGGCAGAATTTTCCCTATATTATGAATATCCGGTTTGTTTTTACTTTTGAGTACTTTAAAATGTAACCTCATGTAATTTTGCATATAGGTCCTTATACTTAGTAAAAATCACAAATAATTGATACTTCCATAGATTTGGACAACTTTTAAATGCCTTTTTTATCATAATCTCGCACCGCCTTGTAGCAATGCCACCGAAACAACGCACGGGTCCTGATGCGTGTGTGAAAGTGATGTTGCATGCGTAGACGCCCGTCTTGGGTCTCCGGGGTGTTGCCCCCCCTCCACGGACGGTAGTGCCTCCGTCACTTGGAGAGGGGAATCGTGCGCGTCGGGTAGAACAAAGGGAATCTATTGGTGGGTTCGGTCCATCCCTATTTGGGGATGTTCCTATGGGCTGACCAATCGCAACCAGGTGGAAGAGTACACTGGTCAAAGCCCGCCCGGCAAAGTCAAAGGGCTGGATCATCGGGTCAACTGGGCTTCGTGGTGGCCTTCCAGGTGTAGCAATGCCACCGAAACACCGTACCGGGTCCTGAAGCGTGTGTGAAAGTGATGTTGCATGCGTAGACGCCCGTCTTGGGTCTCCGGGGTGTTGCCCCCCTCCACGGACGGTAGTGCCACCGTCACTTGGAGAGGGGAATCATGCGCGTCGGGTAGAACCGGAGGGAATCTATTGGTGGGTTCGGTCCAACCCTATTTGAGGATGTTCCTATGGGCTGACCAATCGCAACCAGGTGGAAGAGTACACTGGTCAAAGCCCGTCCGACAAAGTCAAAGGGCTAGATCATCGGGTCAACTGGGCTTCGTGGTGGCCTACCAGGTGTAGCAATGCCACCGAAACACCGTACCGGGTCCTGAAGCGTGTGTGTGAAAGTGATGTTGCATGCATAGACGCCCTTCTTGGGCTTCGAGGTGTGCCCCCCTCTACGAACGGCAGAGCCGACGTCACTTGGAGGGGGGAATCATGCGCGTCGGGTAGAACCGGAGGGAATCTATTGGTGGGTTGGTGAAAGTGCTAGTGATCGACTAGAGGGGGGTGAATAGGCGATTTTTATGAAAGTCTTCAAAACATGGAAGTTTCGAAGACAAACGATAGAAATAAACCTATTACCATGCAGCGGAAGGTAGACTACACTAGGCAAACCATAGTCAAGTATTCAATGAAGTGAAAGCACAATGACTAATAGCAGCTAGGCAGTAAGGATCAGGTAGGAAGATATAGTGAAGCCAATCAGAACAAGTAATCACTCAGTGAAGCCAAATGGTGATGCAATCGTACAATGACTTCACAAGGACCAACAGTAAGTAAAGGGAAGAGAAGGATGAAACCAGTGACTCGTTGAAGACAATGATTTGTTAGACCAGTTCCAGTTGCTGTGACAACTATACGTCTGGTTAGGGAGGCTGAGATTCAACTCAGAAGACCTCGTCTTCACCTTATTCCCCTTGAGCTAAGGACACCCAGTCCTCGCCCAATCACTCTGGTAAGTCTTCAAGGTAGACTTCCAAACCTTCACAGACTTCGTTCACCGGCGATCCACAATGACTCTTGGATGCTCAGAGCGCGACGCCTAACCGGCTGGAGGATTCACAGTCCTCAAGTGTAATAAGTCTTCAGATCACACAGACAGGAAGACTTAAGTGATGCCTAACACTCTTTGGCTCTGGGTGGTTAGGGCTTTATCCTCGCAAGGAATTCTCTCTCAAAGGCTTCGAGGTGGGTTGCTCTCAAACGACAAAAGCCATACTCTAACTCTGAGCAGCCAACCGTTTATGGTTGTAGGGGGTGGGCTATTTGTCCGAAATGACCCTCGGTCACTAAGGAACTGACACGTGTTCCAATGGTCAGATTTCAAACACACACGTCAACTTTACTTGGGCTACAAGCAAAGCTGACTTATCCAACTCTGGACAAGATTTGCTCTCATAGTCTTCACTCGAAGACATATGATTTTGGTTAAGCATCACTTCAGTCATTCTGACTGGTTCTCTTGGAACCCACTTAGCAGTACGGTGGTTCCTATGACTCAACAAATAAGAAAAAGAACGATGAAAGAACTAAGTCTTCACGCTCCATAGTCTTCATGCGATGTCTTCTCTTGTCATAGTCTTCAATGTGAATGTCTTCACATACCACCTTTGACTTCAATGTCTTCATTCATTTTTAGGGGTCATCTTTGGTAGGAAAACTGAATCAATGAGGGACTTCTACCTGTGTTATCCTGCAATTCTCACAAACACATTAGTCCCTCAACTAGGTTTGTCGTCAATTCTCCAAAACCAACTAGGGGTGGCACTAGATGCACTTACAATCTCCCCCTTGTTGGTGATTGATGACAAACTAGTTGAATTTTTCAACGGGGAATAAAATATGTGAAATTGTAAAGGATAGGTTATTGTCTTCATAAGTGGCAAAGGCTCCCCCTGAAGATGTGCATATAAGTAAGTTGCTTTTGGTATGCAAATGCACATGGTAGGTTGTACTTGTGGAGATCCTCTTCAACTTATGATGACAATTTATCATGCATAAAAAGTATGTGAAGATAATGACATGCACAATGAAAAATGGACGTCTGCAAAATGATCTAAGTGCGGAATTTATCATCGCATCACAGAATAGCAAATAAGTAGCAGACGACCATCGAGTTTGAGTGTTACAACTCAAAGAACCAAATGTATCAAGACGTGAGAGTTGTAAACACTAGGCAAAATATAAAACTACCGCCCATATGAACCCGCTTGAAGACTATCAAACTCATATGCTTCTCCCCCTTTTGTCAGTAAGGACCAAAAAGGTTTGAAGACATAGAGCACCTACTCATCTCCGTGAGGAGTTGGTGAAGCAGCAAGGTCTTCGGTGTTGGTTGGCGGTGCAGATGAACTCGGTGCAGTGTTGATTCGTGCTGAAGGTGGTGAAGTAGCATCATCTTCATCATCGATGACACGTGCATTCACTGTTGCAGCAGAGGAGGAGAACTCAGAGTCTTCAAGAGACAGAGTATGTCGCAGCACAGTCCTTCTTGGAGGTGTTGAGTCAAACTTGAAGCGTTCAGAGAAGCCATCCTCTTGAAGATCATCTTCAGAACACATAAGCGTCAGCCCTTTCCATGTATGCCGACAGGTTTCATGGGCAACAAAGGCATTCTTGGTGGCAAGGTTGCGAATCATGTTTACGTCCACCAAGAGGCTTTGCATTTGGCGCTTCAGCCAGTCATGATGCTTATCCTGTTTCTGATGAAGGGCAACCAGAATTTCTCGGTCGTTGAGAACACGAGATCGCTTCTTGGGCCGTTGGGCAATGGTGCTTTCAGTGGCTTCAGTGAGGGCACGATGAGGTGCACGTGTAGTACCAGCCAGAGGATAAACACGAGTGACTGCTTGAACTCCTTCAATGTTTTGAGAGAAGCTTTGATTCTCAACATTTTGAAGACTAAGGGGCTCCTTGGCAGGCTCTGGATAGATGGCTTCAACTAACATATCGACGTCAGGCATAAAGATCCGATGATTGCGAGCAGAGGGCTGATAGGTGACAGCTGAGTGTAGTTTGATCAGCCGCATAATCCATGGAGCGTAAAACTTCAAGCCAAAGAGATCAGATCCTGATGCAGCAGGCGGATGAAGAAGTCTTGTGCATTGAAGCATTTGCCATGAAGAATATGGAAGACCAAAGTCTTCATTGCACCTTCCAGCTTTGCATGTGGAGAATGTCCTTTGATGGGCCAGAGAGTTTGCCTTATAATGTGATAAATAGTGCGTGGCAGATACTCAAGGTCTTCAACAAAGAACTCCTTAGGATATGCAGCATCTGGAGGAAAAGGCTTCATCACGCTGAGCATCTGACTCATGTTTGGTTCAGGCTTCTGAAAAATGCTCTCCATAGCTGCACTATGAAGCTGACAACTAGGTTCATAAAGATCTCCTGGAGTGGGCAGACCAGTGAGCTCAATGATATCAAAGGCTTTGGCTTCGTGATGAACATTGCCGGTCATCCACTCAAGGACCCACGTCTTCGGATCTCTGTTGTAGCCACGAATATGAAGAGTGGCATAGAATTGGAGCAGCAATTCTTTGTTCCAGTGCTCTTTGTCGGTGACGAACGGCAACAATCCAGACTCTTTGAAGCAATCCAGAGCTTCTTCCAAGCAAGGCAGACCAGTTATGGCTTCAGTGTCAAGACGCATATGTGGGAAAATGCGACCTTGATTGTACAGAATGCATGAGTAATAACTGCGCTGCTGATAGCTCCAGAACCGATCAGAAGATATTCTTGCCCTTGAGTAGGGGTTCTTGGCTCTATTGAAGAAGGTGTTGTGTGCTTTGAAGCCATTGATATTAAAAGATCCGGGTGCCGATGCAGGACCTGGAAACCTGGGCAACCTTGGCATTGGCTTCTGTACTTGAGGCTTGTGCTCAACGTGATAGTCAAACTGAGGACCAGCAGCAGGCGGAGGAGTCAGAAAAGGCCATTTGACAGTGAGAAGTTGGCCATAGTTGAATGCTTGCTCGATAGTGTGTGACCTTGGTGGTGGAATAGGAGCAGTGGCATCAACAGAGGCGTCAGGCTGCACATCTGTTGCTGGTGCATTATTGGCTTCATTGGCCTCTGGCACAGTGTTAGGTGCAGGCTCCACAGTGTCTTCAGCCATGACCACATCATTGGCTTCAGTGGTGTCAGTGGTGGCAGCCTCACGATTCTCAACCTCCACTGCAGAAGCTGGAGGGTCGGTCACGTTCTCCTCGAGAACAACATCTTGGTGAGACGGGGGTGTAGCAACTCTTGGGGCTTCTTCTTCATCGGCTGATGCAGCCGGAACATCTTCAGCCATGTTGGCTTCGGATTCAGATACATGCATTGTGGGAGTGACTTGGGGCCTTGATCCTTTGCGAAGCCTGCGTAACACGGGCGACGCTTGTGGAGATGGAGTGTGCTGGGCCTCATAGTCATCATCATCTTGCACTGTCGGGGTAGCTTGCAGTTGGGGAGAGCTTGGAGTGTCTTGTCTCTGTGGGTGATCAGCCCACGATGCATCCTGAGCAGTTGGCGTCAAAGGACGACCAATGTTGATGAGTTCGCTGTGCGTGAGCACAGGCGATGATACCAGTTGGTGGTCGATCTGAGGAAGGACTTCATTATCTTCAACATTGTCATGGTGACCAATGTCTTCAGCAGCGGTGAGGTCAGCTGCTGGAATGTCTTCAGCTTCAGGAGCCTCTGTGGAAGCAGGCTCATGAACTACTATCCGTCATTCTTGATGCGAGGAATCAGGGCGAGCAACAGAGATGGGTTCTACAACAAGAGGTTCTGTGGGAGCAGCCCGATCTTTCTTGGTTCTGCGCTTCTTCTTGGAGGGAGCAACATCACAAGCATTAGGATATTTCCTTTTTCTGGCTTCAGCCTCAGCAGTCCTCGTCTTCTTCAGTTCTGAAGCGATTGACCGGACCTTTGGCTTCGAGCCAGTCATGCTGCTTGGAAAGACTATGCGTGGCTCTTCCCGCCTTGAAGGTGCAGATTGGTCTATTGATGGCTTCTTCTTCTTTGGAGCCATTCTTGGGTCGATGCCAGGATGACCAAGAGCCTTGCGCTTCTCAGCCTCATTGTAGGCTTGCACACACTTGTCAGCCAGGCTCTTCTTGCGCTCACGAGAACCTTTAGCTTCTTCACGCTTCTTGAGAAAGGCTTCCTTGAGCTCGTGCAGCATAATCTTGAAGTTTTTCACATCTTGCACGCTGAGCTTGGCCATGTGCTTCTTGAACTGAGATTTCTCAAAGTCGATCTTTTGCTTCAGTTCAACGATGCGCTGAGCTAGAGCTAGCTCTGAAGCAATGGCGCCAGTGAAGGCGACACTGAGGCCAATTGGAAGTTGCAGATCTTCAAAGCTGAGGTTGGGCGTGTCAAACCACTCATCAATGAAGTTATGGATGATTGCCACATCAAAGAGAGGCAAATCATTGAAGATCTCTGCTTCTTCCTTGCTCTTGATCAGTTGCGTAAGAGCGTCATCTGCAAGCTCTTCATTGCTGGACAGATCAATGGCGTCATTGCGCAGAATAGCAGCAGCAGTCAGTGCCTGATCAGTATCCTTTCTCATCTCAATCTTCTTAGAGATACGTGAGAGATCTTCAGACTGCACACTGTCTTCAGGAGGTGCAGTAGCCAGTGGCTTCGCCCGTAAGATTTTTGGTGCTGAGGCAGACTTTGAAGCTTTAGCCTTCTTCTGCTTCTGCGGCTTCGGTGGTGCAGGTGCTTCGTCAGATTCAGCATCATCTGCAGGTTGAGCCACGACTGCCCCTTGAACCATAATATGAGTGATGAGACCTTCTAGGTTGTAGAAGGGCCCAACCAGATTGGGTTCAGCTTCTCGTGTGCCATCAGCACGTGGCGCAGAGGGGCCTGGGTTGAAGTCTAATCCCAATGACTTCTTGTTTTCCTTGGCAGAGTTTTGTGCAAACTGATAGTTGCACTTGAAGAGATTGTCTTCGCGACACCATAACAGAGAGGATGGGTCGGCATTAGCAGGCTGAGGTCCACGAAGCATGCATGGGTAAAAGCCTTGAGCAATAGCTTCGGACTGTGATTTGGGCTGAAGACCTTTGTATGTGATATCTCCCCATGGTCCCTTTGTTGGGGAACGTAGCAGAAATTCAAAATTTTCCTACGTATCACCAAGATCTATCTATGGAGAAACCAGCAACGAGGGGAAGGAGAGTGCATCTACATACCCTTGTAGATCGCTAAGCGGAAGCGTTCAAGTGAACGGGGTTGATGGAGTCGTACTCGTCGTGATTCAAATCACCGATGATCCTAGTGCCGAACGGACGGCACCTCCGCGTTCAACACACGTACGGAACAGATGACGTCTCCTCCTTTCTTGATCCAGCAAGGGGGGAGGAGAGGTTGATGAAGATCCAGCAGCACGACGGCGTGGTGGTGGATGCAGGGCGTCACAGTAGCAGGGCTTCGCCTATACTACGAGAGAGAGACATAACGGGGAGAGAGGGAGGCGCCAGGGGCTGGTCTATGAAATCCCTCCTCTCCCCCACTATATATAGGAGGGCCAAGGAGGGGGTGGTGCGCAGCCTAGGAGATCCAATCTCCTAGGTGCGGCGGCCAGGGGAGGTTTCCCTTCCCCCCAAGGCACTTAGGGGTGCCTTCCACTAGTGGGACTCCTCCCCATGGAAACCCTAGGCGCATGGGCCTAGTAGGGCTGGTGCCCTTGGCCCATGTAGGCCAAGGCGCACCCCCTACAGCCCATGTGGCCCCCCGGGACAGGTGGCCCCACCCGGTGGACCCCCGGGACCCCTCCGGTGGTCCTGGTACAATACCGATAACCCCGAAACTTGTCCCGATGGCCGAAACAACACTTCCTATATATATAATTCTTTACCTCCGGACCATTCCGGAACTCCTCGTGACGTCCGGGATCTCATCCGGGACTCCGAACAATATTTGGGTTACTGCATACACATATCTTCATAACCCTAGCGTCACCGAACCTTAAGTGTGTAGACCCTACGTGTTCGGGAGACATGAAGACATGACCGAGACGTTCTCCGGTCAATAACCAACAGCGGGATCTGGATACCCATGATGGCTCCCACACGTTCCACGATGATCTCATCGGATGAACCACGATGTCAAGGACTTAATCAATCCCGTATACAATTCCCTTTGTCTAGCGGTATTGTACTTGCCCGAGATTCGATCATCGGTATCCCGATACCTTGTTCAATCTCGTTACCGGCAAGTCTCTTTTACTCGTTCCGTAACACATCATCCCGTGATCAACTCCTTGATCACATTGTGCACATTATGATGATGTCCTACCGAGTGGGCCCAGAGATACCTCTCCGTTTACACGGAGTGACAAATCCCAGTCTCGATTCGTGCCAACCCAACAGACACTTTCGGAGATACCCGTAATGCACCTTTATAGTCACCCAGTTACGTTGTGACGTTTGGTACACCCAAAGCATTCCTACGGTATCCGGGAGTTGCACAATCTCATGGTCTAAGGAAATGATACTTGACTTTAGAAAAGCTTTAGCATACGAACTACATGATCTTGTGCTAGGCTTAGGATTGGGTCTTGTCCATCACATCATTCTCCTAATGATGTGATCCCGTTATCAATGACATCCAATGTCCATGGTCAGGAAACCATAACCATCTATTGATCAACGAGCTAGTCAAATAGAGGCTTACTAGGGACATGGTGTTGTCTATGTATCCACACATGTATCTGAGTTTCCTATCAATACAATTCTAGCATGGATAATAAACGATTATCATGAACAAGGAAATATAATAATAATCAATTTATTATTGCCTCTAGGGCATATTTCCAACACCCTTGATGGCACTCTTCTCAGCATATTCGTCGGTGACGAATTTGTACTTGAACCATTCCTTTGCCCAATTTCTTCGAATCCATTGGATTCGGTTCTTGCGTTCTCCATAGGTTTCTTCTGGATCTGACTTGTATTGCTCATATAGATCTGGTGGCAGGTCCTTAGCAGTGTTTCCACGGCGCTGTATGCCTCCCTTCCTTGTAGATTTCTCTGTAGCCATGAACTTCAAACTGAATGGCTTCAACACATTCAAAGGTTTCAAAGGCTTCCGCCTGCGGGTCAAACAGGAACTGGCTTCGGGAGAATTTATATGATGCTGTAAGAATTCTACAAATGAATGCAGACTATGAGAACCAAGGGATTCTCCCACGGACATGTACCTGTGACAGCATTAAGGTGCGAGGGAAGGGGAAGAGGTCATATGCATTCTCAGAATATTTTGAAGATAAATCAGTTTAGAAGACATTGACCTCATCGTGCGAAGACATTCACTCATAGATAAAGAGTTGGTTCCAGATTTGTACGAATCCACGGATCAGTACAAGTGAGGAATCTAACTACTTTGTGAAGCATAAGTGAACATTCTAGGCACATTATGAGATGCAGTATGAAATAGATCCAACTTGTGTGAATAGAAACTTCTTGTGGAAGAAAGTGATGAATCTATAGGATCAAAGGGGCCGTAAAAAGGAAGTTTTATTTACCACACAAAGAACTACTAGACGGAGTGGAAGAGGAGGCCGAGCAGTTCGATCGTCCGTGCCCTAACTTGGCGACGGAGGACACCTACAGCGACGGCGGAGAAGACGATGTCCGCGGCTGGCGTGAAGACGGCGTCGGAGAGGTCACAGCAGCTAAGCGCTTCGTCGCCGGCATCGTCGAGGGCTAGCGGTGGCGCTAGGGTTTGTGCGAGAGTGGAAGAAAGGATAATGATTGTGGTGAGGCGTGTATTTATAGGGACAGGGACGACACAGTGTTATTACACAGGTGCCCCTAGCGATTCACATCTGAAGGACACATGGCCATCATGCAACATATCGGAGGTTGTTCCACGTTCCCACGCACGTCTGGATTGTCGGGTGGTCGTTGGTACTTCTCCGGGTTTCAGGTGAAGAAATTAGCATTGAAAACGAACTTAATGTTTGTCTCTGTATCTTCTGCTGACAAGGACGCAGAGAAGACATTCGACAGTTTCAAGAGAATGCATATGATTTGGATAGATAGAATTTGAGATAGACAGCATAGAGAGGTTAGGGTCCGATCACATTCACTTAGTTCAAAAGATTCAACAAGAAGACATAGCTATAAGTGAATGCTGTAGAGGACAGAACACTAGTATATATATATATATATATATATATATATATGAGAAAGACAATCAAATCAACATAGTGACAATAATCATGAAGACAAGTTGAAAATTAAGACAAAAAAAATGTGAAGACATAGCAAATGTAACGCCTTAGGTAAAACACTTCAAACAGAAGAATTTGGTGGTGGCGTTACCCACCGTATAGGAAGTATTAGACCCAGACACAGCGCATAATTATCGTGGCGCTCTGAAGTCAAATTTCACATTAATGTATTCACACTTAGAATGTAAGTCTTCATTGATTGAAGATATACTTTACTTCGTGTGTTGCACATCTAAGTCATCAATATGCATAAGTGTTAGGATGTGTGTGTTGGGTAACGTAGTAATTTCAAAAAATTTCCTACGCACACGCAAGATCATGGTGATGCATAGCAACGAGAGGGGAGAGTGTGATCTACGTACCCTTGTAGATCGACAACGGAAGCGTTAGCACAACGTGGTTGATGTAGTCGTACGTCTTCACAGCCCGACCGATCAAGCACCGAAACTACGACACTTCCGAGTTCTAGCACACGTTCAGCTCGATGACGATCCCCGGACTCTGATCCAGCAAAGTGTCGGGGAAGAGTTCCGTCAGCACGACAGCGTGGTGACGATCTTGATGTACTACCGTCGCAGGGCTTCGCCTAAGCACCGCTATAATATTATCGAGGACTATGGTGGAAGGGGGCACCGCACACGGCTAAGAATATGATCACGTGGATCAACTTGTGTCTCTAGGGGTGCCCCCTGCCTCCGTATATAAAGGATCAAAGGGGGGGGGTGCGGCCGGCCAGGAGAGGGCGCGCCAGGAGGTGTCCTACTCCCTTCGGGAGTAGGATTCCCCCCTTTCCTAGTTGGAATAGGATTCGGGAGGGGGGAAAGAGGAGAGAGAGAAGGAAGGGGCGCCGCCCCCCTCTTCTTGTCCTATTCGGACTAGGGAGGAGGGGCGCGTGGCGCAGCCCTCGCCACCTCCCCTCTCTTCCACTAAGGCCCACTAAGGCCCATATACCTCCCGGGGGGTTCCGGTAACCTCCTAGTACTCCGGTAAAATCCCGATTTCACCCGGAACACTTACGATATCCAAATATAGGCTTCCAATATATCAATCTTTATGTCTCGACCATTTCGAGACTCCTCGTCATGTCCCCGATCCCATCCGGGACTCCTAACTCTTTCGGTACATCAAAACTCATAAACTCATAATATAACTGTCATCGAAACCTTAAGCGTGCGGACCCTACGGGTTCGAGAACAATGTAGACATGACCGAGACACGTCTCCGGTCAATAACCAATAGCGGAACCTGGATGCTCATATTGGCTCCCACATATTCTATGAAGATCTTTATCGGTCAAACCGCATAACAACATACGTTGTTCCCTTTGTCATCGGTATGTTACTTTGCCCGAGATTCGATCGTTGGTATCTCAATACCTAGTTCAATCTCGTTACTGGCAAGTCTCTTTACTCGTTTCGTAATACATCATCTCGCAACTAACTCATTAGTTGCAATGCTTGCAAGGCTTATGTGATGTGCATTACCGAGAGGGCCCAGAGATACCTCTCCGACAATCGGAGTGACAAATCCTAATCTCGAAATACGCCAACCCAACATGTACCTTTGGAGACACCTGTAGAGCTCCTTTATAATCACCCAGTTACGTTGTGATGTTTGGTAGCACACAAAGTGTTCCTCCGGCAAACGGGAGTTGCATAATCTCATAGTCATAGGAACATGTATAAGTCATGAAGAAAGCAATAGCAACATACTAAACGATCGGGGTGCTAAGCTAATGGAATGTGTCATGTCAATCACATCATTCTCCTAATGATGTGATCCCGTTAATCAAATAACAACTCTTTTTGTTTATGGTTAGGAAACATAACCATCTTCAATTAACGAGCTAGTCAAGTAGAGGCATACTAGTGACACTCTGTTTGTCTATGTATTCACACATGTATTATGTTTCCGGTTAATACAATTCTAGCATGAATAATAAACATTTATCATGATATAAGGAAATAAATAATAACTTTATTATTGCCTCTAGGGCATATTTCCTTCAGTCTCCCACTTGCACTAGAGTCAATAATCTAGTTCACATCGCCATGTGATTCAACACTAAGAGTTCACATCACCATGTGATTAACACCCATAGTTCACATCGTCATGTGACCTATACCCAAAGGGTTTACTAGAGTTAATAATCTAGTTCACATCATTTATGTGATTAACACCCAAAGAGTACTAAGGTGTGATCATGTTTTGCTTGTGAGATAATTTTAGTCAACGGGTCTGTCACATACAGATCCGTAAGTATTTTGTGAATTCTATGTCTACAATGCTCTGCACGGAGCTACTCTAGCTAATTGCTCCCACTTTCAATATGTATCTAGATCGAGACTTAGAGTCATCCAGATCTGTGTTAAAACTTGCATCGACGTAACTTTTTACGGCGAACCTTTTTTCACCTCCATAATCGAGAAACATATCCTTATTCCACCAAGGATAATTTTTGACCGCTGTCCAGTGATCTACTCCTAGATCACTATTGTACTCCCTTGCCAAAATTAGTGTAGGGTATACAATAGGTCTAGTACACAGCATGGCATACTTTATAGAACCTATGGCCAAGGCATAGGGAATGATTTTCATTCTCATTCTATTTTCTGTCGTGGTCGGGCTTTGAGTCTTACTCAACTTCACACCTTGTAACACAGGCAAGAATTCTTTCTTTGACTGTTCCATTTTGAACTACTTCAAAATCTTGTTAAGGCATGTACTCATTGAAAAAAACTCATCAAGCGTCTTGATCTATCTCTATAGATCTCGATGCTCAATATGTAAGCAGCTTCACCGAGGTCTTTCTTTGAAAAACTCCTTTCAAACACTTCTTTATGCTTTACAGAATAATTCTACATTATTTCCGATCAACAATATGTCACTCACATATACTTATCAGAAATGTTGTAGTGCTCCCACTCACTTTCTTGTAAATACAGGCTTCACCGCAAGTCTGTATAAAACTATATGCTTTGATCAACTTATCAAAGCGTATATTCCAACTCCGAGATGCTTGCACCAGTCCATAGATGGATCGCTGGAGCTTGCATATTTTGTTAGCACCTTTAGGATTGACAAAACCTTCTGGTTGCATCATATACAACTCTTCTTTAAATCCATTAAGGAATGTAGTTTTGTTTATCCATTTGCCAGATTTCATAAAAATGCGGCAATTGCTAACATGATTTGGACAGACTTAAGCATCGCTACGAGTGAGAAAATTTCATCGTAGTCAACACCTTGAACTTTGTCAAAAACCTTTTTCGACAAGTCTAGCTTTGTAGATAGTAACACTACTATCAGCTTCCGTCTCCCTCTTGAAGATCCATTTATTTTCTATGGCTTGCCGATCATCGGGCAAATCCATCAAAGTCCATACTTTTTTCTCATACATGGATCATATCTCAGATTTCATGGCCTCAAACCATTTCACGGAATCTGGGCTCATCATCGCTTCCTCATAGTTCGCAAGTTCGTCATGGTCTAGTAACATGACTTCCAGAACAGGATCACCGTACCACTCGGGTGCGGATCTCACTCTGGTTTACCTACGAGATTCGGTAGTAACTTGATCTGAAGTTACATGATCATCATCATTAGCTTCCTCACTAATTGGTGTAGTAGTCACAAGAACAGATTTCTGTGATGAACTACTTTCCAATAAGGGAGAAGGTACAATTACCTTATCAAGTTTTCTACTTTCCTCCCACTCACTTCTTTCGAGAGAAACTCCTTCTCTAGAAAGGATCCATTCTTAGCAACGAATGTCTTGCCTTCGGATCTGTGATAGAAGGTGTACCCAAGAGTCTCCTTTGGGTATCCTATGAAGACATATTTCTCCGATTTGGGTTTGAGCTTATTAGGATGAAACTTTTTCACATAAGCATCACAACCCAAAACTTTAAGAAACGACAACTTTGGTTTCTTGCCAAACCATAATTCAGATTGTGTCATCTCAACAGATTTAGATGGTGCCCTTTTTAACGTGAATGCAGCTGTCTCTAATGCATAACCCCAAAACGATAGTGGTAGATCGGTAAGAGACATCATAGATTGCACTATATCCAATAAAGTACGGTTATGGCGATCGGACACACCAGTTGTGGTGTTCCAGATGGCATGAGTTTGTGAAACTATTCCACAATGTTTTAATTGAAGGCCAAACTCGTAACTCAAATATTTTACTTCTGCGGTCATATCGTAGAAACTTTTTATTTTTTGTTACGATGATTCTCCACTTCACTCTGAAATTCTTTGAACTTTTCAAATGTTTCAGACTTGTGTTTCATCAAGTAGATATACCCATATCTGCTCAAATCATCTGTGAAGGTCAGAAAAATAACGATACCTGCCGCGAGCCTCAACACTCATCGGATCACATACATCAGTATGTATTATTTCCAATAAGTCAGTTGCTCGCTCCATTGTTCCGGAGAACGGAGTCTTAGTCATCTTTTCCATAAGGCATGGTTCGCAAGCATCAAGTGATTCATAATCAAGTGATTCCAAAATCCCATCAGCATGGAATTTCTTCATGCGCTTTACACCAATATGACCTAAACGGCAGTGCCACAAATAAGTTGCACTATCATTATTAACTTTGCATCTTTTGTCTTCAATATTATGAATATGTGTCTCACTACGATCGAGATCCAATGAACCATTTTCATTGGGTGTGTAACCATATAAGGTTTTATTCATGTAAACAGAACAACAATTATTCTCTAACTTAAATGAATAACCGTATTGCAATAAACATGATCAAATCATATTCATGCTCAACGCAACACCAAATAACACTTATTTAGGTTCAACACTAATCCCGAAAGTATAGGGAGTGTGCGATGATGATCATATCAATCTTGGCACTACTTCCAACACACATCGTCACTTCACCCTTAACTAGTTTCTGTTCATTCTGCAACTCCCGTTTCGAGTTACTACTCTTAGCAACTGAACCAGTATCAAATACCGAGGGGTTGCTACGAACACTAGTAAAATACACATTAATAATCTGTATATCAAATATACCTTTGTTCACTTTGCCATCCTTCTTATCCGCCAAATACTTGGGGCAGTTCCGCTTCCAGTGACCAGTCCCTTTGCAGTAGAAGCACTTAGTCTCAGGCTTAGGACCAGACTTGGGCTTCTTCACTTGAGCAGCAACTTGCTTGCCGTTCTTCTTGAAGTTCCCCTTCTTCCCTTTGCCCTTTTATTGAAACTAGTGGTCTTGTCTACCATCAACACTTGATGCTCTTTCTTGATTTCTACCTTCATCGATTTCATCATCATGAAAAGCTCGAGAGTCGTTTTCGTCATCCCTTGCATACTATAGTTCATCACGAAGTTCTACTAACTTGGTGATGGTGACTAGAGAATTCTGTCAATCACTATCTTATCTGGAAGATTAACTCCCACTTGATTCAAGCGATTGTAGTACCCAGATAATCTGAGCACATGCTCACTAGTTGAGCGATTCTCCTCCATCTTTTGGCTATAGAACTTGTTGGAGACTTCATATCTCTCAACTCGGGTATTTGCTTGAAATATTAACTTCAACTCCTAGAACATCTCATATGGTCCATGACGTTCAAAACGTCTTTTGAAGTCCCGATTCTAAGCCGTTAAGCATGGTGCACTAAACTATTAAGTAGTCATCTTATTGAGCTAGCCAAACGTTCATAACGTCTGCATCTTCTCCTGCAATAGGTCTGTCACCTAGCGGTGCATCAAGGACATAATTCTTCTGTGCAGCAATGAGGATAAACCTTAGATCACGGATCCAATCCGCATCATTGCTACTAACATCTTTCAACACAATTTTCTCTAGGAACATATCAAAATAAACACAGGGAAGCAACAATGCGAGCTATTGATCTACAACATGATTTGGAAAATACTACTAGGACTAAGTTCATGATAAATTTAAGTTCAATTAATCATATTACTTAAGAACTCCCACTTAGATAGACATCCCTCTAATCCTCTAAGTGATCACGTGATCCAAATCAACTAAACCATGTCCGATCATCACGTGAGATGGAGTAGTTTCATTGGTGAACATCACTATGTTGATCATTCCTACTATATGATTCACGCTCGACCTTTCGGTCTCTGTGTTCCGAGGCCATATCTGTATATGCTTGGCTCGTCAAGTATAACCTGAGTATTCCGCGTGTGCAAGTATTTTGCACCCGTTGTATTTGAACGTAGAGCCTATCACACCCGATCATCACATGGTGTCTCAGCACGAAGAACTTTCGCAACGGTGCATACTCAGGGAGAACACTTCTTGATAATTAGTGAGAGATCATCTTATAATGCTACCATCAATCAAAGCAAGATAAGATGCATAAAAGATAAAGATCACATGCAATCAATATGTAACACCCTTGATGCGACTATATCTCCCACGTGTCGAGGCACGACTTAGAGGCATAATCGCATTGAAGGTGTTACAAGTTGGTATCAGAGCCTTCCCCGACCTTAGGAGCCCCATTGCTTGATCGTTTTAGCGGCTGAGTTGTGTCTAGAAATATGTTTTGAGTCATTTAGGAATTATATATCGGAGAGTTTAGGAATTCTTTTTACTTCCTAGTCTCCTCATTGCTCTGGTAAGGCATCCTGACGTAGAGTTTTGACTCTTCTCTTCTCAAATTTCACTAAATTTTTTTTAGGATCACACGGGTATCTTGGAATTGTTCCGATGGTTTTATGATGAGAACATTGTCTTGGTGCCTCCTGTCAGGGGTTTAGTGGAAGTGTCCCGGGGAGTTGAGCTCTGAGGTGTTGTCATCATAATTTTATCGTTGCAATTCTGGAATACCTGAGTTTAGTACGCCGACATCGAAAATCTCTTTTATGCAGTTCGTTGGTGAGATAACCTTGATGCCACCTAGTACTGGGGCGGGAGTTCGGGAGTATCGCCATAACTTGTATAACGGATGCTTTTCGAAGGTTGAGGTAGATGGTTTCCGAAGGTTTCTTGGTTATGTGTTGAAGGATGGATACAGCTGGATGTAGGATTTGCTAGATTTGGGTGAGATATTATGCTTCCCCTGTATCCCCAACACCTGATTGCATAACCGGAAAGGTTCGGGAGTTTCATAGGTGGGAATTCTTGCAGCTCTAGTTCTTCTTCCATGAATATTGGTTTGAGATTGGGATTTCTTACCGATTATTCGTTCTTGATCCGTACCTTGTTGAGTTATTTCTCTACCTTAATTCTAAGTGGCTTCTCAATTTATGGATATGTGAAAATTTCAAGAGGAATGCATTCGTTCATTTTGTTCGGATGTGAAGACTATATGTTGCAATTATCATTCCGTTGGATTCAGCTTCAATATTTATCTATCAATGTGCTAATGGTGGTCAACCTCTTCAGGATGGCTCCTCCAACGCGCACGACTCCGAATCCTAATCCGCCACCACCTCCACCTCCTCCGGAGGCATGGCAAGCTGTGATGGCCGCAACCAATGCAAACACATAGTTGATCATGCAAATTCTTCAAGAGCGCAATCAAGGCAACCAAGGGAATCAAGGAAACAATCAGAATCACTTTGCTACACTCAACCAGTTCCTTGCTAACGGGCCAAAGACTTTCAGCAATTGTGTTGAGGCAACCGATGCTGACGATTGGCTTGTGGATCTGTGTAAGCATTTCGAGTGCAGTAACGTCAGGCCTGAGGACTTTGTTAAGTTCGCTTCCTTCCAACTCAAAGATCAAGCTGCAGAATGGTTCCAGCAGTACAAGGACTCCAGAGGTGGACGTGTTATCACTTGGGATGATTTCCGTCGAGATTTCCGAGCTCATCATATTCCTCAGAGCGTGGTTGAAAGTAAGCGTGAGGAATTCCGCAATCTGAAGCAAGGCTCTTTGTCTGTCTATGACTACAACAAGTTGTTCCAGAAGCTCGCCCGCTTTGCCAAGCAGGACGTCCCTGATGAGAAGAGCATGATATACCAGTTTAGGGGTGGTCTCAGAGAAGAAATTCAGCTAGCTCTTGTTCTCTTTGAGCCCTTGAGATACGATGAGTTCTACAACATGGCACTGGAGCAAGAGGCTGCTCAGTTGAGGTGTGATGCTTCCAAGAAGCGAGCCAGAGATGTTACTCCTTCTTCCTCTACTCAAGTGGCCAAGCAGCAGAAGTTTTGGCTTCCTCCTCCTCCGTTCCGTCAGCCGTATCAGCAGAAGAGCAAAGGTGGCAGTGGTTCTTCCCACCCACCCAACCCTGGCTTTCAGAACAAGACTTCGTCTCAAGCTCCAAGATCGAGTGCTCCGTATCACCGTCCGCTTTTAGAGGTCACGTGCAACAAGTGCCAACAGAAGGGTCACTATGCCAACAAGTGTTTCAACCAGAGGCATCTTCCTCCTCCTCCTCCTGTCAGATCGGCAAGTACAGCTGTGGTCAAGCATAACCCCAAGTTCGCCAAGGTCAATATGGTGAATGCAGCTCAGGCAGAGGACTCACCAGATGTCATCATGGGTAACCTTCCTATTAATGATATTCCTGCAAAAGTTCTTTTTGACACTGGTGCATCGCATTGCTTCATTTCCAAACCTTTTGCATCAAAGTATGAGTGTGATTATCAGTATCTGCAAAGTTCCTTGCAAATTGTGTCACCGGGCAAGCAGATGATAGCTAACACCTGCGTCCCGGAGGTTACTATCACATTGGGTGACTACAAGTTCCTTTCTTCCCCAATTGTTCTTGGTAACTCGGATATTGATCTTATTCTCAGAATGGATTGGCTTTCTAAGCACAAGGCACATCTTGATTGTGCTGCCAGGCAGATTCTATTGACTCATTCGTCTGAGGATGTAATTGTCTTTGCCGCTCGGGATAATACAATCCGTCTGTTTTCTCTCAATGAGAAGGGTGAATTGGATGCCATCTCTCAAATTCTAGTCGTTTGCGAATATCAAGACGTCTTTCGAGAAGAACTTCCAGGAATGCCTCCGCACCGGCCAGTTGAATTCGTTATTGACCTTGAGCCTGGCACGGAACCTGTGTGCAAACGTCCTTACAAGCTCGGACCTGAAGAGTTGAAGGAGCTGAAGAAGCAACTCGATATTCAAGAGAAAATGGGTCTCATCCGGCCTAGTTCTTCTCCATGGGGTTGTGGTGTTCTTTTTGTGAAGAAGAAGGATGGAACGGACCGACTTTGTGTTGATTACCGTCTAGTGAACAAGAAGACCATCAAGAACAAATATCCACTTCCCAACATCAATGAGCTGTTGGAACAACTCAAAGGTGCCCAAGTATTCTCCAAGCTTGATCTCCGTATGGGCTATCATCAGATTCGAATCCGTGAGCAAGATATTCCCAAGACGGCTTTCAGGACAAGCTTTGGTTCATATGAATACACTGTCATGTCTTTTGGTCTCGTCAACGCTCCTCCGACGTTCTCTCGCATGATGAACTTCATCTTCAATGCCTACACCAATGACTTTGTTTTGGTCTATCTCGACGACATTCTAGTTTTCTCGAAGAACAAGGAAGATCATGCCAAGCACTTGCGTTTGGTTCTCGATAAGCTCAGGGAACACAAGTTCTACGCCAAGTTCTCCAAGTGTGAATTTTGGCTCGATGAGGTTCTTTATCTTGGTCATATCATCTCTGCCAAGGGCATCGCCGTGAATCCTGAGAAGGTGTCTGCAATTGTGAATTGGGAACCTCCTCAAAACGTGAAGCAACTCCGTAGCTTCCTCGGTCTCGCAAGCTATTGCCGAAGATTCATTGAAAACTTTTCTAAGATCGCGAAGCCTCTCTCAAATCTTCTTCAAAAGCACGTCAAGTACGTTTGGTCTCCGGAGTGTGACATTGCTTTCAACACTTTTAAAGAGAAATTGATCACTGCTCCAGTTCTCACTCCGCCTGATGAATCCAAGCCGTACGAGGTCTTTTGTGATGCCTCTCTCCAAGGTCTTGGCGCAGTATTGATGCAAGAGAAGAAAGTTGTTGCGTATACCTCTCGCTAGTTGAAACCTAATGAGAAGAACTACCCCACTCATGATCTCGAGTTGGCGGCAGTTGTGCATGCTCTTTTGACTTGGAGACATCTTCTATTGGGAAGAGAAGTGGACATTTTCACTGATCACAAGAGTCTCAAGTACATCTTCACTCAGCCTAATCTCAACCTCAGGCAAACTCGATGGGTCGAAATGATTCAAGAGTATGATCCGAGTATCGAGTATACTCCAGGCAAGGCCAATGTGATTGCTGACGCATTGAGCAGGAAAGCTTACTGCAACAGTCTGATTCTCAAGCCTTATCAACCCGAGCTTTGTGAAGCTTTCCGCAAACTTAATCTAAAAGTTGTTCCTCAAGGTTTTCTCGCCAACCTCCTAGTCTCTCCTACCTTGCAAGACCAGATTCGCCAAGCCCAGCTTCTTGATGCTATGGTGAAAAAGGTGAAGATTGGGATTGCCAAGAGTCAGTCCAAGTACAAGTGCTACCGCCTTGATGACAAGGACACTCTCTTCTTCGAGGATCGTATTGTTGTACCCAAAGGTGATCTTCGTAAAGTGATCATGAATGAGGCTCAAAATTCTCTCCTCTCCATCCACCCTGGGAGCACGAAGATGTATCAGGACCTCAAGCAAGCTTATTGGTGGACCCGAATGAAGCGCGAGATCGCTCAATTCGTGAATGAATGTGATGTCTACAGAAGAGTGAAGGCAGAACACCAAAGGCCAGCAGGTCTTCTCCAACCTCTTGCCATTCCAGAATGGAAGTTTGACCACATTGAGATGGACTTCGTGACTGGGTTTCCAAAGTCCAAGCGTGGCAATGATGCTATATTCTTTGTCATCGACAAACTCACCAAAGTGGCTCACTTTCTGCCTATCAAAGAGTCGATCACTGCAGCTCAATTGGCGGAACTCTATACCTCTCATATTGTCTCTCTGCACGGTATTCCTCAAGTGATCTCTTCAGACCGTGGCAGCATCTTTACCTCGAAGTTTTGGGATTCTTTTCAGAAGGCCATGGGCACGAACATCCGCTTCAGCACAGCTTTCCATCCTCAAACTAGCGGTCAAGTCGAGTGTGTCAACCAGATTCTTGAAGATATGCTTAGGGCTTGTGTGATCTCCTTCGGCATGAAGTGGGAGGATTGTCTTCCTTATGCTGAATTCTCCTACAACAACAGTTTTCAAGCAAGTTCGGGCAAGGCCCCTTTTGAAATTCTGTATGGCAGGAAGTGCCGTACCCCTCTCAACTGGTCTGAAACCGGTGAACGTCAGCTTTTGGGTAATGACTTAATCACAGAGGTAGAAGAAATGTGCAAAGTCATTCGTGATAACCTCAAAGCAGCCCAATCCCGCCAGAAGAGCTACTATGATAGTAAGCACCGCAATTTGGCTTTCGAGATCGGAGATCATGTTTACCTCCGCATCTCTCCTATGAAAGGTACTCGTCGCTTCGGTATCAAAGGGAAGCTTGCTCCTAGATACGTGGGACCTTTCAAGATTGTCAGCAAGAGAGGCGACCTCGCCTATCAACTCGAGCTTCCTTGAAACTTTGCAAATGTTCATGACGTGTTCCATGTCTCTCAGCTCCGAAAGTTCTTCAAGACTCCTGACCGCACCATCAACTTCGAGGACATTGAGCTCCAAGAAGATCTCTCCTATCGTGAGCACCCAGTTGCTATTCTCGAAGAGATTGAACGCAAGACTCGCAACAAGTCAATCAAATTTCTCAAAGTCAAGTGGTCACACCATTCCGACCGTGAAGCTACCTGGGAACGTGAGGATCACCTCCATTCTGAGTACCCGGCGTTCTTTCAGTCCTAGATCTCGGGACGAGATCTTTTCATAGTGGTGGAGTGTTGTAACACCCCGGATATAACTTTCCCAATTTGTACTCCAACTCTTGCCGTTTCCGGCGTTAAGTTATTTTATTTTCTCGGGTTCGGGTCTTTGTCTCCATGTGTTGTTGTCGTTGTCATGCATCTCATATCATGTCATCATGTGCATTGCATTTGCATACGTGTTCGTCTCATGCATTCAAGCTTTTTCCCTGTTGTCTGTTTTGCATTCCGGCGCTTCGTTCTCCTCCAGTGGTCATTTCTAGCTTTCTTTCGTGTGTGGGGATTAAACATTTCCGGATTGGACCGAGACTTGCCAAGCGGCCTTGGTTTACTACCGGTAGACCGCCTGTCAAGTTTCGTATCATTTGGACTTCGTTTGATACTCCAACGGTTAACCGAGGGACCGAGAAGGCCTCGTGTGTGTTGTAGCCCAACACCCCTCCATTTTAGCCCAAAACCCACCTAAACCTGCTCCATCATCTAGAGCATTTGATCACGATCGCGTGGCTGAAAACCGCACCTCATTTGGACTCTCCTAGCTCCCTCTACCTCTATTTAAACACCCCCCTCCGAAAATTCCGGATCCTCCTCGTCTAAAAACCCTAAAATCCGTCTCCGCCGACGCCGGACGTGTCCGGACGGAGCCGGACACCGTCCGACCCAGCCGCCACCGCCATGTGTCCCCGCGGGAACACTTCGTCACCCGCGCCGCCGGCCCGCGGAGGCCCAGGGCAGGCCCTCCACCGCTCCCGCCCGGGCCGAGGCGCTTGCCCGCGCGCGCCGCCATCTCCTTCGCTTCCGGGAGCGCACCGCCCTCTCCGCCACCGACATCACCGACAGCCGCCGCCGCCTTCGCTCGCCGGAGCACGCCTCCATCGCCCAAACGCCTCCCCGCCGTAGTTCCAAGGAGCAACGGCCTCGATCCGAAGCCAAGGAGGAGCCCCGCCACCGCCTGCTTCCAGATCCGGCGCCGCCGCCGCGGTTCCGGCCATCTCCGTCGCCGGAGCTCCGGTCGCGCCGCCGCTGCCGGACGGGATCGGGAGGAGCCCCGATCCGCCTCTTCGTTGACCGCGGCCCCGAGCTGGGCCAGGCCAGCTCCGCCCCGTTTCCGGCCCACCTCCGCCCGAGGCCCAGCAACCCCCACTTCGGCCTGCTTCCTCCGCCCGTTTTTTTTTTCGCGAGGGTAAAAATTCTTCTAAGTCCCGAAAATCCTAGATCCAAGTGCTCATGTTCATAGCCTCGTAACTTTGCATCCGTAGCTCCGATTCATGCATATAGCATATCAAAATGTTCATCTCAGAGAGTACATCATTTCATTCCATTGAATCATTTTCATTTGAGTTCATCTTGATGCCCGAAATGCTGTTAGAAGAGGGCTACTTGAGTTAATTGTCAGATCTACTGCTCCGTTTAGGTTTTTGTCATTTTTGCCATGATTAATGTGTGCATGATATGCCCTGATGCTCTACATGTGTTTTGTTAAGGGTTTTGTCATCTTTCCAGAGGTGCAACCCATCTATTTTTGTGATGTGTGTGGTGACTTGTGCAAGCTTGCAAAGTGGTGCACTTGCTAATTCTGTTTTCAGGGACTTAGCAATTCCACAAGTCCTTGATCTGTTTATCTCATGTTGCCATATGTTCTTGCTGTTTCCTAGTGATCCGTGCCTCTTTGGAGGATGATCAGTAAGGATGTTTTGTTAATATTGTAGAGCTCTATCCATCCATGTCTTTGTTTGAAATTATGCAGCACCCTAGCTTGAGTCAATCAAGCTCTACTTTTGCTACTTCGTGAATCTGGGCAGATTGTCAACTTGTTTGCAATTTTGCCGATGATGTTGTAGTTGATCCGTGCATGCTATGCTATTGTTCTTGCCATGTCTAGATTGAATTTTGTGCCTTCTTGATGGGTGTATGCTTGTCTTTCCATGACTTGCACTGTAGTGAGTGCATCAAGCTCGTAAACATGCCTACTTGAGTTATATTTCAGCATGTGTCAGTTTTTCACTAAGTCTGAAAACTGATTATGTTTTTGCTATGTTCACATGCTTGCAATTGTATTTTCTGATCCCTTTTGGCTCAAGGTCACTAAGGGTCTTTTGTTAAGCTCTTTGAGTAGATCCAGGCCATGCTTTACTTTGCCATGTTCAGGTCCTGTAGCATGTAGTTTTGTTGCTCCGAAGAGTGCTACCTGATCTGAAATTCCAGACAAGTGTTAATTTCACTAACTCTGAAATCTGTTTGCCATATGCATTTTTGCCATGCTTGTTTGAACCTGTTAATGGATGAATTGACCGTAGCTCAGTGCTAGACTTTTGTTAAGCATCTTGAATGCATCCCTGCCATGTATTTTGTTGTCATGTTTGGTTGCTGTAGCATGTTCATCTCATTGCATTTAGTTGACTACTTGCTGTAAACCGCAGACCGGTGTCATTTGAATCGCTTGCCATTTCCAAACCGTAACTCCGATTCCGGCGTTCTTTATATCGTTTTCAAGCGATTTCATTTCATCTTTCCAGTGGCACACTTGGTTTTCCAAGTTAAGGCCAGGTTCATGCGTTTCCTGTCATTTCTTGCATTTTGCATCCCGCATCGCATCCCGCATAGCATATCATCATTGCATCATATTGCTTGATCCTTGCACATGGTTGATTGTATCCTTTTTTCTTGTTTGTCTTGTTTGGGTAGAGCCGGGAGACGAGTTCGCTAACGAGGAGCCCGTTGAGTTTGCTTTCGAGGATCCAGTCAACTCTGACAACTGTGCAGGCAAGATGATCATACCCTCGAAATCACTACTATCTTTGCTATGCTAGTTTGCTCGCTGTTTTGCTATGCCATTGCTACGATGCCTACCACTTGCTTGCAAGCCTCCCAAATTGCCATGTCAAACCTCTAACCCACCATGTCCTAGCAAACCGTTGATTAGCTATGTTACCGCTTTGCTCAGCCCCTCTTATAGCGTTGCTAGTTGCAGGTGAAGATTGGAGCCCGTTCCTTGTTGGAACATTTATTTACTTGTTGGGATATCATTATATTATCTTGTTATCTTAATTCATCTATATACTTGGTAAAGAGTGGAAGGCTCGGCCTCTCGCCTAGTGTTTTGTTCCACTCTTGCCGCCCTAGTTTCTGTCATATTGGTGTTATGTTCCCGGATTTTGCGTTCCTTACGCGGTTGGGTTATAATGGGAACCCCTTGATATTTCGCCTTGATTAAAGCTTTTCCAGCAATGCCCAACATTGGTATTACCATTTTCCACCTAGCCTCTTTTTCCCTTGGGTTTCCGGAGCCCGAGGGTCATCGTATTTAAACCCCCCCAGGCCAGTGCTCCTCTGAGTGTTGGTCCAAACTAGAGTCCTGTGCAGCGCCCCCTCGGAGAAACTCGAGGTTTGGTTTTAGTTGTATGGAGCGCTCATCTGAGTGTGCCCTGAGAACGAGATATTAACAGCTCCTATCGGGATTTGTCGGCACATTCAGGCGGTGTTGCTGGTCTTGTTTTAACCTGTCGAAGTGTCTTGAGTAACCGAGATACCGAGTCTGATCGGAATGTCTTGGGAGGAGGTCTATTCCTTCGTTAACCGTGAGAGCTTGTCATGGGCTAAGTTGGGACTCCCCTGCAGGGATTTGAACTTTCGAAAGCCGTGCCCGCGGTTATGGGCAGATGGGAATTTGTTAATGTCCGGTTGTAGATAACTTGAACCTTAATTTAATTAAAATGAATCAACTGAGTGTGTTAACATGATGGCCTCTTCTCGGCGGAGTCTGGGAAGTGGACACGGTGTTGGAGTAATGTTTGCGCAGGTTGTTCTCTAGTTTCTCGCTCGCGCTTTGCCTCCTCTTCTCGCTCTCTTTTGCGAATAAGTTAGCCACCATATTTGCTAGTCGCTTGCTGCAGCTCCACATATTTTTTACCCTGTCATACCTTTAAGCCTAAATAGTCTTGATCGCGAGGGTGCGAGATTGCTGAGTCCTTGTGGCTCACAGATTACTATTACACCAGATGCAGGGCCTGATGATTCCGCTCCAGCAGACGCGTATGAGCTCAAGTGGGAGTTCGACGAAGACTCTCAACGTTACTATGTTTCCTTTCCCGATGATCAGTAGTGGTGCCCAGTTGGGGCTGATTGGGACCGTGTCGCTTGTTGGGTTATCTTTTATTTTGGCGCCGTAGTCGGGCCATGAGTGTTTGGATGATGTAATGTTATTTATGTACTTGATTGATGTGGCGAGTGTAAGCCAACTATGTTATCTCCCCTTTATTATTCATATTACATGGGATGTTGTGAAGATTGCCTAACTTGCGACATATGCCTTCAATGCGATTATGCCTCTAAGTCGTGCCTCGACACATGGGAGATATAGTCGCATCGAGGGTGTTACACAATATAAGTGATATGATATGGCCATCATCATCTTGTGCTTTTGATCTCCATCTTCGAAGCACCGTCATGATCACCATCGTCACCGGCGCGACACCTTGATCTCCATCGTAGCATCGTTGTCGTCTCGCCAATCTTATGCTTTCACGACTATCGCTACCGCTTAGTGATAAAGTAAAGCATTACAGCGCGATTGCATTGCATACAATAAAGTGACAACCATATGGCTCCTGCCAGTTGCCGATAACTCGGTTACAAAACATGATCATCTCATACAATAAAATTTAGCATCATGTCTTGACCATATCACATCACAACATGCCCTGCAAAAACAAGTTAGACGTCCTCTACTTTGTTGTTGCAAGTTTTACGTGGCTGCTACGGGCTTAAGCAAGAACCAATCTTACCTACGCATCAAAACCACAACGATAGTTTTTCAAGTTGGTGCTATTTTAACCTTTGCAAGGACCGGGCGTAGCCACACTCGGTTCAACTAAAGTTGGAGAAACTGTCACCCGCTAGCCACCATTGTGCAAAGCACGTCGGGAGAACCGGTCTCGCGTAAGCGTACGCGTAATGTCGGTCCGGACCGCTTCGTCCAACAATACCGCCGAACCAAAGTATGACATGCTGGTAAGCAGTATGACTTATATCTCCCACAACTCACTTGTGTTCTACTCGTGCAAATAACATCAACACATAAAACCTAGGCTCTGATGCCACTGTTGGGTAACGTAGTAATTTCAAAAAATTTCCTACGCACACGCAAGATCATGGTGATGCATAGCAATGAGAGGGGAGAGTGTGATCTACGTACCCTTGTAGATTGACAACGGAAGCGTTAGCACAACGTGGTTGATGTAGTCGTACGTCTTCACGGCCCGACCGATCAAGCACCGAAACTACGGCACCTCCGAGTTCTAGCACACGTTCAGCTCGATGACGATCCCCGGACTCCGATCCAGCAAAGTGTCGGGGAAGAGTTCTGTCAGCACGACGGCGTGGTGACGATCTTGATGTACTACCGTCGCAGGGCTTCGCCTAAGCACCGCTACAATATTATCGAGGACTATGGTGGAAGGGGGCACCGCACACGGCTAAGAATATGATCACGTGGATCAACTTGTGTCTCTAGGGGTGCCCCCTGCCTCTGTATATAAAGGATCAAAGGGGGGGCGGCCGGCCAGGAGAGGGCGCGCCAGGAGGAGTCCTACTCCCTCCGGGAATAGGATTCCCCCCCTTTCCTAGTTGGAATAGGATTCGGGAGGGGGGAAAGAGGAGAGAGAGAAGGAAGGGGGGGCGCCGCCCCCCTCTTCTTGTCCTATTCGGACTAGGGGGGAGGGGCGCGCGGCGCAGCCCTGGCCACCTCTCCTCTCTTCCACTAAGGCCCACTAAGGCCCATATACCTCCCGGGGGGTTCCGGTAACCTCCCAGTACTCCGGTAAAATCCCGATTTCACCCGGAACACTTCCGATATCCAAATATAGGCTTCCAATATATCAATCTTTATGTCTCGACCATTTTGAGACTCCTCGTCATGTCCCCAATCCCATTTGGGACTCCGAACTCTTTCGGTACATCAAAACTCATAAACTCATAATATAACTGTCATCGAAACCTTAAGCGTGCGGACCCTACGGGTTCGAGAACAATGTAGACATGACCAAGACACGTCTCCGGTCAATAACCAATAGCGGAACCTGGATGCTCATATTGGCTCCCACATATTCTACGAAGATCTTTATCGGTCAAACCGCATAACAACATACGTTGTTACCTTTGTCATCGGTATGTTACTTTGCCCAAGATTCGATCATTGGTATCTCAATACCTAGTTCAATCTCGTTACTGGCAAGTCTCTTTACTTGTTTCGTAATACATCATCTCGCAACTAACTCATTAGTTGCAATGCTTGCAAGGCTTATGTGATGTGCATTACCGAGAGGGCCCAGAGATACCTCTCTGACAATCGGAGTGACAAATCCTAATCTCGAAATACGCCAACCTAACATGTACCTTTGGAGACACCTGTAGAGCTCCTTTATAATCACCCAGTTACGTTGTGACGTTTGGTAGCACACAAAGTGTTCCTCTGGCAAACGGGAGTTGCATAATCTCATAGTCATAGGAACATGTATAAGTCATGAAGAAAGCAATAGCAACATACTAAACGATCGGGGTGCTAAGCTAATGGAATGGGTCATGTCAATCACATCATTCTCCTAATGATGTGATCCCGTTAATCAAGTAACAACTCTTTTTGTTTATGGTTAGGAAACATAACCATCTTCGATTAACGAGCTAGTCAAGTAGAGGCATACTAGTGACACTCTGTTTGTCTATGTATTCACACATGTATTATGTTTCCGGTTAATACAATTCTAGCATGAATAATAAACATTTGTCATGATATAAGGAAATAAATAATAACTTTATTATTGCCTCTAGGGCATATTTCCTTCAATGTGCCTGATCACAGGACATTTGAGGATTCCAAGATATTTAGCTCACACCGTAACTTGCAAAATCTCTTCTCATCCAAGGGCTTGGTGAAGATATCTGCCAATTGCTCTTTAGTTTTGACGTGTATGATATCAATATCTTCCTTCACAATATAATCTCTGAGAAAGTGATGACGAATTTCAATGTGCTTTGTCTTTGAGTGCTGAACTGGGTTGTTGGCAATCTTGATGTCGCTTTCATTGTCGCAGTAGAGTGGCACTTGCTTCAGATGAATGCCATAGTCTTTGAGTGTTTGCTTCATCCACAGAAGCTGAGCGCAGCAAGATCCAGCAGCAATGTATTCAGATTCAGCAGTGGAGAGAGATACACAGTTCTACTTTTTGAAGACCAACATACAAGTGATCGTCCCAGAAAATGACATGTGCCTGATGGAGACTTGCGATCCACCTTGTCACCAGCATAATCAGCATCCGAGAATCCAACCAGATCAAACTCTGAGCCCTTTGGATACCATAATCCTAGTGTTGGGGTGTAAGCCAAATATCGAAGAGTTCGCTTCACAGCTAAGTGATGCGATTCCTTTGGTGCCGCTTGGAATCGAGCACACATGCAAACACTAAGCATAATATCTGGCCTAGATGCACATAGATAAAGTAAAGAACCAATCATGGAGCGGTATACCTTTTGATCGAACTCTTTACCATTGTCGTCGGGACCCAGATGATGTTTGGCTGGCATTGGCGTCGTGAAGCCTTTGCAGTCTTGCATCCCAAATTTCTTCAGGCAATCTTTGAGGTACTTCTCTTGAGATAAGAAGATGTCGTTGCGTTGCTGACGTATTTGAAGACCAAGGAAGAACTTCAGCTCACCCATCATGGACATCTGATATTGCTCTTGCATCATATATCCAAACTCTTCACTGTATTTCTGATTGGTGCAGCCGAAGATAATGTCATCCACATATATTTGGCACACAAACAGTTCACCATCATATGTCTTCGTGAAGAGAGTGGGGTCGAGGGAACTAGGTTTGAAGCCTTTGCTCTTCAGGAAGTCTTTGAGTGTGTCATACCAAGCCCGAGGGGCTTGTTTGAGGCCATACAGTGCCTTGTTGAGCTTGTACACCATGTCAGGATGTTTTGGATCTTCAAAGCCAGGCGGTTGTGCAACATACACTTCTTCTTCAATCTTGCCATTGAGAAAAGAACTCTTCACATCCATTTGATATAGAAGAATGTTATGATGATTTGCATAGGCCAGCAGTATGCGTATGGCTTCAAGTCTAGCCACAGGAGCAAATGTTTCATCGAAGTCAATCCCTTCAACTTGAGTGTATCCTTGAGCAACGAGACGAGCTTTGTTTCTGACAACTTGACCATGCTCATCTTGCTTGTTGCGATATATCCATTTGGTGCCTATTATATTGTGCTTGCGAGGATCAGGACGCTTAACCAGTTCCCATACATTATTCAGCTCAAACTGTTGAAGCTCTTCTTGCATAGCTTGAATCCATTCAGGTTCCATGAAGGCTTCTTCAACTTTCTTGGGTTCAGATATTGAGACGAATGCGAAGTGCCTACAGAAATTTGCTAGCTGTGTTGCCCTTGAATGAGTGACTGGACCTGGTGCATTGATGCTATCAATTATTCTCTCAATCTATACTTCATTTGCAACACGAGGATGTACAGGATGAAGATTTTGCTCTTGCTGATCATTGTCATCGTTGGAAGGAATGTCTTCAGGCTGAGCATTATCTTCAGGTTGATCATTGTCTTCAGGTTGATCAGGTGCGGAGATGATAAGTTCCTCTTCAGGCTGAGCTTCAGAAGGTATAATTTCTCTAGTTCCCATAAGTTTGATTGATTCACTGGATGGAACTTCATCTAGCACATTTGGCAGGTGCTCTCTTTGCGAGCCGTTAGTCTCATCGAACCACACATCCACTGTTTCAACCACTTTATAGTGAAAAAGGTTGAAGACTCTGTAGGAGTGCGAATCCTTTCCATATCCAAGCATAAAGCCTTCATGTGCTTTTGGTGCAAATTTTGAAGTGTGATGTGGATCCTTGATCCAGCACCTGGCACCAAATACTCTGAAGTAACTGACATTTGGCTTCTTGCCAGTAAGGAGCTCATAGGATGTCTTGTTCAGAAGCTTGTGAAGATAAACACAGTTGATGATATGGCATGCAGTATCAATGGCTTCAGGCCAGAATTTTCTTGGAGTCTTGTATTCATCAAGCATCGTCCGAGCCATCTCAATAAGTGTTCTGTTCTTGCGTTCGACGATGCCATTCTGCTGTGGCGTGTACGGAGCTGAGAATTCATGTGTGATGCCCAAAGTATCAAGATATGTATCCAGGCTAGTGTTCTTGAATTCAGTGCCATTGTCACTTCTGATGTGCTTTATCTTGACGCCATAGTTGTTCATTGCTCGATTGGCGAAGCGTCTGAAGACATCCTGCACTTCAATCTTGTAGAGGATTATATGCACCCAAGTATATCTTGAATAATCATCAACAATGACAAAGCCATAGAGACAAGTAGTAATAGTAAGAGTTGAGTAATGAGTGGGACCAAAAAGGTCCATGTGGAGCAGTTCGAAGGGTTGAGTCGTTGTCATGATTGTCTTCGAGGGATGCTTGGCCCTCGTCATCTTTCCTGCTTCACAGGCACCGCATAAGTGATCCTTCTTGAACTTGACGCCCTCGATGCCTATGACATGCTTCTTCCTTGCAAGGGTGTGGAGGTTCCTCATGCCAGCATGCCCTAGCCTCCGATGCCAGAGCCAGCATTCAGAAGCTTTTGCTAGAAGACATACTGCAAGTTGTGGTCCTGCTGAGAAATCTACCACGTACAAATCATCTTTCTGATACCCTTCAAACACTAGAGACTTGTCAGATTCCATTAGAACAAGGCAATGATATTTTCCAAACATCACAATCATGTTTAAATCGCAAAGCATTAAGACAGACATTAAGTTGAAACCAAGGGATTCAACAAGCATGACTTTATCCATGTGTTGATCCTTTGAGACTGCAACTCTACCTAGACCCAATACCTTCCTTTTACCAGTGTCAGCAAATGTGATGTGACTTTTGTTAGATGGACGTAAAGTTGAGTCCATGAGAAGGCTTCGCTTGCCAGTCATGTGATTGGTACACCCACTATCAATAATCCATTCTGAAGCAGCTGGTGTCGTACCCTACAGTGCAGTTAGGGGGATAGGCTTCACGAAGAGAATTGTGAAGCAAAAACATTTGACGAGCCAGTGGATTATGAAAGCTTAGATCGAGATTAGGACTGATAGGGCAAGTAGCAAGCGACCCAGGAACAAAGTACATAATAAGACCATTTGGGCATTTGATCTTGCACCCTACAAGATGTTTAAGGTCCCCAGCAATAGCGTCAGATGATTTTGGTTTTCGGCTGGAGACCTTTCCCTGCAAAAGAGAGTTAAGCTTTCTTAGCCACCCACATCTTCAAGGGTGGATTCGAAGCAATGAGTCTAAGTGCAGCATCTGAGAACTTTGGCTTTGGAGCCCTAGCAAAAAGTCTTGCAGGTGGACAATAGTACTCATAAGAATAAGCAGAATAGTTCTTGGTCTTATGAACATGGCGGTTTGATGAACCGCGCTCATATTCATAGGCCTGAGTATGGCTTCCCTGCAAAACATTTGCATTAGTGCGACTCAGGTAAGTCCTCTGTCTATATGAAGCCTTTGGCCGTATGAAGCCTGTGGTCTGGGTTTTGTCTTCTTCACTTGTGGTGTCATGACGACATTCACAGGAAGATTCTCCAAACACCTTTTCGGCACCCAGACCTTCTTCATAGGCGGCCCATTCCTACAGTTAGTACCAATATACCTGGCAAACACTTCACCATTCTGATTCTTAAACAGTTTATAGTTTGCATCAAAGGATTCATCAATGACAATGGGATTAGCACAAGTGAAGCCAGATAGAGTGGATGGATCCACTAAAGGTCCCTTTGCAGCAACCCATGTGGTTTTGGGGTACTGCTCAGGTTTCTAGTAAGAGCCATCAACATTCATTTTCCTTTCGAACCCAACACCCTCTTTCCTAGGGTTTCGGTTCAGGATCTGCCTTTTGAGGACATCACATAGTGTCTGATGCCCTTTGAGACTTTTGTACATCCCTGTTTCAAGTAGTGTCTTCAACCTAGCATTCTCATCAGCAATAGCAGTGGTATCCTCGGCAGAGGGGTTAGTTACCACATCAACAGTTGAAGATATTGCAATAGTAGCAGCAGTAGAACATTCAGCAACAGAAGTAGCGTTATCATGCTCAATGCATTTAAGACATGGTGGTTCAAATCCTTCCTGAGCTGAACTGATTTGTTCGGCGCGAAGTGACTCGTTTTCCTTTTGAAGATTTTCATGAGCCGCTCTCAATTTCTCAAGATCTTGCTTCCTTTGAAGATAATCATAGGAAAGCTTTTCATGAGTTGTTGAGAGCGTTTCATGACGACTTTCAAGTTCCTCATACTTAACGTGAAGATTTTTTATGTCTACAATTAAGGACTGAGATCGAGTCATTTCAGTGTCTAACAGATCATCGCTTTTGTCTAACAGTTTTTGAATATGTTCCATAGCTTTTTGTTGTTCAGTTGCAATTTTAGCAAGTGTTTTGTAGCTGGGTTTGGAACCACAATCAGAGTCATCGTCACTAGATGTTTGATAGTGAGTAGTGCGTGTGTTTACCTTGGCACCGCGTGCCATGTAGCAGTAGGAAGGAGCGGGGTAGTCCTTGTCATTTGCATCGGTGTCGGTGATGAAGTCATTGTCTTCAGTGTTGAAGATGGACTTGGCAACGTATTCTGTAGCCAGACTCGCAACGCCAGAATCGGACTCCTCCTCAGACTCCACCTCCGCCTCCTCAGAAGCGGACTCCTCTGAATCCATTTCCTTGCCAACAAACGCACGTGCCTTGCCAGATGAGCTCTTCTTGTGTGATGAAGACTTTGAGGAAGACTTGGAAGAAGACTTTGAGTATTTCTTCTTCTTCTTGTCGTCAGAGTCATAATCCTTGCTCTTCTTCTTCTTGTTGTTGTTCTCATTGTCCCACTGTGGACACTCAGAGATGTAGTGGCTAGGTTTCTTGCATAGACGCCCTTCTTGGGCTTCGAGGTGTGCCCCCCCTCTACGAACGGCAGAGCCGACGTCACTTGGAGGGGGGAATCGTGCGCGTTGGGTAGAACCGGAGGGAATCTATTGGTGGGTTGGTGAAAGTTCTAGTGATCTACTAGAGGGGGGTGAATAGGCGATTTTTATGAAAGTCTTCAAAACATGGAAGTTTCGAAGACAAACGATAGAAATAAACCTATTACCATGCAGCGGAAGGTAGACTACACTAGGCAAACCATAGTCAAGTATTCAATGAAGTGAAAGCGCAATGACTAATAGCAGCTAGGCAGTAAGGATCAGGTAGGAAGATATAGTAAAGCCAATCAGAACAAGTAATCAGTCAATGAAGCCAAATGGTGATGCAATCGTACAATGACTTCACAAGGACCAATAGTAAGTAAAGGGAAGAGAAGGATGAAACCAGTGACTCGTTGAAGACAATGATTTGTTGGACTAGTTCCAGTTGCTGTGACAACTGTACGTCTGGTTAGGGAGGCTGAGATTCAACTCAGAAGACCTCGTCTTCACCTTATTCCCCTTGAGCTAAGGACACCCAGTCCTCGCCCAATCACTCTGGTAAGTCTTCAAGGTAGACTTCCAAACCTTCATAGACTTCGTTCACCGGCGATCCACAATGACTCTTGGATTCTCAG
This sequence comes from Triticum urartu, assembly GCF_003073215.2. Classification (NCBI taxonomy): domain Eukaryota; kingdom Viridiplantae; phylum Streptophyta; class Magnoliopsida; order Poales; family Poaceae; genus Triticum; species Triticum urartu. The sequence goes on along the minus strand of NC_053026.1, from coordinate 453,727,514 downwards.
AACGCGACGCCTAACCGGCTGGAGGATTCACAGTCCTCAAGTGTAATAAGTCTTCAGGTCACACAGATAGGAAGACTTAAGTCATGCCTAACACTCTTTGGCTCTGGGTGGTTAGGGCTTTATCCTCGCAAGGAATTCTCTCTCAAAGGCTTCGAGGTGGGTTGCTCTCAAATGACAAAAGCCGTACTCTAACTCTGAGCAGCCAACCGTTTATGGTTGTAGGGGGTGGGCTATTTATAGCCACTAGGCAACCCGACCTGATTTGTCCGAAATGACCCTGGGTCACTAAGGAACTGATACGTGTTCCAACGGTCAGATTTCAAACACACACGGCAACTTTACTTGGGCTACAAGCAAAGCTGACTTGTCCGACTCTGGACAAGATTCGCTCTCATAGTCTTCACTCGAAGACATAGGTTTTGGTTAAGCATCACTTCAGTCATTCTGACTGGTTCTCTTGGACCCCACTTAACAGTACGGTGGTTCCTATGACTCAACAAGGAAGAAAAAGAACTACGAAAGATCTAAGTCTTCGAGTTCCATAGGCTTCATGCGATGTCTTCTCTTGTCATAGTCTTCAATGTGAATATCTTCACATACCACCTTTGACATCAATGTCTTCATACATTTTTAGGGGTCATCTCTGGTAGGAAAACCGAATCAATGAGGGACTTCTACCTGTGTTATCCTGCAATTCTCACAAACACATTAGTCCCTCAACTAGGTTTGTCATCAATACTCCAAAACCAACTAGGGGTGGGACTAGATGCACTTACATGTATCAACGATGTTCAATGTCTGGCGGCCCGTATTGCAGCATTGAGCCGGTTTATCAGCCGTTTGGGAGAGAAAGCAATCCCTCTATATCAGATGATGAAGAAGACAGACAATTTTGTCTGGAGTGATCATGCTAATGTGGCGTTTGAGGATTTGAAGAAGTAGTTAGCCGAGCCACCTATTTTTGCTGCTCCGGTCGATAAAGAGCCGTTGTTGTTGTTGTATGTGGCAGCTAATGCCCGGGCTGTCAGTGTGGCCATAGTGGTAGAACGTAAGGAGGCTGGCAAGGAATATTCGGTTCAATGGTTGGTTTATTATATTAGTGAGGTGCTCATTGAGTCCAAACAGAGGTACTCACGTTAGCAGAAACTAGTGTATGGAGTCTTCATGGCATGGCGGAAGCTTAAGCAGTATTTTCAAGGTCATCCCATCACTATGGTTAGTTCTGCCCCTTCGGGAGATATCATCCAAAACAAGGATGCAACAGGCCGGGTTGCCAAGTGGGCTATTGAGCTTGGACCCCACGCGTTAAAATATATGCCTCGCACGACGATCAAGTCCCAAGCGCCTGTGGATTTTATCAATGACTGGACAGAGTTACAGGCACTGGAAGAAGAGCCGGATCATACTTATTATACTCTTGGATGCTCAGAACGTGACGCCTAACCGGCTGGAGGATTCACAGTCCTCAAGTGTAATAAGTCTTCAGGTCACACAGACAGGAAGACTTAAGTCATGCCTAACACTCTTTGGCTCTGGGTGGTTAGGGCTTTATCCTCGCAAGGAATTCTCTCTCAAAGGCTTCGAGGTGGGTTGCTCTCAAACGACAAAAGCCGTACTCTAACTCTGAGCAGCCAACCGTTTATGGTTGTAGGGGGTGGGCTATTTATAGCCACTAGGCAACCCGACCTGATTTGTCCGAAATAACCCTTGGTCACTAAGGAACTGACACGTGTTCCAACGGTCAGATTTCAAACACACACGGCAACTTTACTTGGGCTACAAGCAAAGCTGACTTATCCAACTCTGGACACGATTTGCTCTCATAGTCTTCACTCAAAGACATAGGATTTTGGTTAAGCATCACTTCAGTCATTCTGACTGGTTCTCTTGGACCCCACTTAACAGTACGGTGGTTCCTATGACTCAACAAAGAAGAAAAAGAACGATGAAAGAACTAAGTCTTCACGCTATATAGTCTTCATGCGATGTCTTCTCTTGTCATAGTCTTCAATGTGAATGTCTTCACATACCACCTTTGACTTCAATGTCTTCATTCATTTTTAGGGGTCATCTCTGGTAGGAAAACTGAATCAATGAGGGACTTCTACCTGTGTTATCCTGCAATTCTCACAAACACATTAGTCCCTCAACTAGGTTTGTCGTCAATTCTCCAAAACCAACTAGAGGTGGCACTAGATGCACTTACAGTTGGGTCCAGCTCTACTCGAGGATGTTCCTATGGGCTGACCAATCACAACCAGGTGGACGAGTACACTGGTCAAAGCCCGTCCGGTGAAAGTCAAAGGGCTAGATCATCGGGTCAACTAGGCTTCGTGGTGGCCTTCCAGGTGTAGCAATGCCACCGAAACACCGTACCGGGTCCTGAAGCATGTGTGGAAGTGATGTTGCATGCGTAGACGCCCGTCTTGGGTCTCCGGGGTGTTGCCCCCCTTCCACGGACGGTAGTGCCACCGTCACTTGGAGAGGGGAATCGTGCGCGTCGGGTAGAACAAAGGGAATCTATTGGTGGGTTCAGTCCAGCACTATTTGGGGATGTTCCTATGGGCTGACCAATCGCAACCAGGTGGAAGAGTACACTTGTCAAAGCCCATCCGGCAAAGTCAAAGGGCTAGATCATCGGGTTAGCTGGGCTTCGTGGTGGCCTTCCAGGTGTAGCAATACCACGGAAACACCGTACCGGGTCCTGAAGCGTGTGTGAAAGTGATGTTGCATGCGTAGACGCCCTTCTTGGGCTTCGAGGTGTGCCTCCCCTCTACGAACGGCAGAGCCGCCGTCACTTGGAGGGGGGAATCGTGCGCGTCGGGTAGAACCGGAGGGAATCTATTGGTGGGTTGGGTCCAGCTCTAGTCGGGGATGTTCCTATGGGCTGACCAATCGCAACCAGGCGGAAGAGTACACAGGTTAAAGCCCGTCCGGTGAAAGTCAAAGGGCTAGATCATCGGGTCAACTAGGCTTTCGTGGTGGCCTTCCAGGTGTAGCAATGCCACCGAAACACCGTACCGGGTCCTGAAGCGTGTGTGAAAGTGATGTTGCATGCGTAGACGCCCGTCTTGGGTCTTCGGGGTGTTGCCCCCCACCACGGACGGTAGTGCCACCATCACTTGGAGAGGGGAATCGTGTGCGTCGGGTAGAACAAAGGGAATCTATTGGTGGGTTCGGTCCAGCACTATTTGGGGATGTTCCTATGGGCTGACCAATCGCAACCAGGTGGAAGAGTACAATGGTCAAAGCCCGTCCGGCAAAGTCAAAGGGCTAGATCATCGAGTCAAATGGGCTTCGTGGTGGCCTTCCAGGTGTAGCAATGCCACCGAAACACCGTACCGGGTCCTGATGCGTGTGTGAAAGTGATGTTGCATGCGTAGACGCCCTTCTTGGGCTTCGAGGTGTGCCCCCCCTCTATGAACGGCAGAGCCGTCATCACTTGGAGGGGCGAATCGTGCGCGTCGGGTAGAACCGGAGGGAATCTATTGGTGGGTTGGGTCCAGCTCTACTTGGGGATGTTCCTATGGGCTAACCAATCGCAACCAGGTGGAAGAGTACACTGGTCAAAGCCCGTACGATGAAAGTCAAAGAGCTAGATCATCGGGTCAACTGGGCTTCGTGGTGGCCTTCCAGGTGTAGCAATGCCACCGAAACACCGTATCGGGTCCTGAAGCGTGTGTGAAAGTGATGGTGCATGCGTAGACGCCCGTCTTGGGTCTCTGGGGTGTTCCCCCTCCTCCAGGGACGGTAGTGCCACCGTCACATGGAGAGGGGAATCGTGCGCGTCGGGTCGAACAAACGGAATCTATTGGTGGGTTCGGTCCAGCCCTATTTGGGGTTGTTCCTATGGGCTGACCAATCGCAACCAGGTGGAAGAGTACACTGGTCAAAGCCCGTCCGGCAAAGTCAAAGGGCTAGATCATCGGGTCAACTGGGCTTTGTGGTGGCCTTCCAGGTGTAACAATGCCACTGAAACACCGTACCGGGTCCTGAAGCGTGTGTGAAAGTGATATTGCATGCGTAGACGCCCTTCTTGGGCTTCGAGGTGTGCCCCCCTCAACGAACGGCAGAGCAGCCGTCACTTGGAGGGGGGAATCATGCGCGTCGGGTAGAACCGGAGGGAATCTATTGGTGGGTTGGGTCCAGCTCTACTCGGGGATGTTCCTATGGGCTGACCAATTGCAACCAGGTGGAAGAGTACACAGGTTAAAGCCCGTCCAGTGAAAGTCAAAGGGCTGGATCATCGGGTCAACTTGGCTTCGTGGTGGCCTTCCTGGTGTAGCAATGCCACCAAAACACCATACCGGGTCCTGATGCATGTGTGAAAGTGACGTTGCATGCGTAGACGCCCATCTTGGGTCTCCGGGGTGTTTCCCCCCCCTCCACATACGGTAGTGCCACTGTCACTTGGAGAGGGGAATCGTGCGCGTCGGGTAGAACAAAGGGAATCTATTGGTGGGTTCGGCCCAGCCCTATTTGGGGATGTTCCTATGGGCTGCCCAATCACAATCAGGTGGAAGAGTACACTGGTCAAATCCTGTCCGACAAAGTCAAAGGGCTAGATCATCGGGCCAACTGGGCTTCGTGGTGGCCTTCTAGGTGTAGCAATGCCACCGAAACACCGTACCGGGTCCTGATGCGTGTGTGAAAGTGATGTTGCATGCGTAGACACCCTTCTTGGGCTTCGAGGTGTGCCCCCCTCTACAAACGCAGAGCCGCTGTCACTTGGAGGGGGGAATCGTGCACGTCAGGTAGAACCGGAGGGAATCTATTGGTGGGTTGGGTCCAGCTCTACTCGAGGATGTTCCTATGGGCTGACCAATCGCAACCAGGTGGAAGAGTACAGGGGTCAAAGCCCGTCCGGTGAAAGTCAAAGGGCTAGATCATCGGGTCAACTGGGCTTCGTGGTGGCCTTCCAGGTGTAGCAATGCCACCGAAACACCGTACCGGGTCCTGAAGCGTGTTTGAAAGTGATGTTGCATGCGTGACGCCCTTCTTGGGCTTCGAGGTGTGCCCCCCTCTACGAACGGTAGAGCCGCCGTCACTTGGAGGGGGCAATCGTGCACGTCGGCTAGAACCGGAGGGAATCTATTGGTGGCTTGGGTCCAGCTCTACTCGGGGATGTTCCTATGGGCTGACCAATCACAACCAGGTGGAAGAGTACACTGGTCAAAGCCCGTCCAGTGAAAGTCAAAGGGCTAGATCATCGGGTCAACTGGGCTTCGTGGTGGCCATCCAGGTGTAGCAATACCACCGAAACACCTTACCGGGTCCTGAAGCGTGTGTGAAAGTAATGTTGCATGCGTAGACGCCCTTCTTGGGCTTCGAGGTGTGCCCCCCTCTACGAACGGCGGAGCCGCCGTCACTTGGAGGGGAGAATCATGCGCGTCGGGTAGAACCGGAGGGAATCTATTGGTGGGTTGGGTCCAGCTCTACTCGGGGATGTTCCTACGGGCTGACCAATCGCAACCATGTCGAAGAGTACACTGGTCAAAGCCCGTCCAGTGAAAGTCAAAGGACTATATCATCGGGTCAACTGGGTTTCGTGGTGGCCTTCCGGGTGTAGCAATGCCACCGAAATAGCGCACGGGTCCTGAAGCGTGTGTGAAAGTGTTGTTGCATGCGTAGACGCCCGTCTTGGGTCTCCGGGGTGTTGCCCCCCCTCCACGGACGGTCGTGCCACCGTCACTTGGAGAGGGGAATCGTGCGGGTCGGGTAGAACAAAGGGAATCTATTGGTTGGTTTGGTCCAGCCCTATTTGGGGATATTCCTATGGGCTGACCAATCGCAACCAGGTGGAAGAGTACACTGCTAAAAGCCCGTGCGGCAAAGTCAAAGGGCTAGATCATCGGGTCAACTAGGCTACGTGGTGGCCTTCCAGGTGTATCAATGCCACTAAAACACCGTACCGGGTCCTGAAGCGTGTGTGAAAGTGATGTTGCATGCGTAGACGCCCTTTTTGGGCTTCGAGGTGTGCCCTCCTCTACGAATGGCAGAGCCGCCGTCACTTGGAGGGGGGAATCGTGCGCGTCGGGTAGAACCGGACGGAATCTATTGGTGGGTTGGGTTCAGCTCTACTCGGGGATGTTCCCATGGGCTGGCCAATCGCTACCAGGTGGAAGAGTACACTGGTCAAAGCCCATCCGATGATAGTCAAAGGGCTAGATCATCGGGTCAACTGGGCTTCGTGGTGGCCTTCCAGGTGTAGCAATGCCACCGAAACACCGTATCGGGTCCTGAAGCGTGTGCGAAAGTGATGTTGCATGCGTAGACGCCTGTCTTGGGTCTCCGGGGTGTTCCCCCTCCACGGACGGTAGTGCCACCATCACTTGGAGAGGGGAATCGTGCGCGTCGGGTAGAACAAAAGGAATCAATTGGTGGGTTCGGTCCAGCACTATTTGGGGATGTTCCTGTGGGCTGACCAATCGCAACCAGGTGGAAGAGTACAGTGGTCAAAGCCCGTCCAGCAATGTCAAAGGGCTAGATCATCGGGTCAACTGGGCTTCGTGGTGGCCTTCCAGGTGTAGCAATGCCACCGAAACACCATACCGGGTCCTGAAGCGTGTGTGAAAGTGATGTTGCATGCGTAGACGCCCTTCTTGGGCTTCGAGGTGTGCCCCCTCTACGAACGGCAGAGCCGCTTTCACTTGGAGGGGGGAATCATGCGCGTCGGGTAGAACCGGAGGGAATCTATTGGTGGGTTGGGTCCAGCTCTACTCGGGAATGTTCCTATGGGCTGACCAATCGCAACCAGGTGGAAGAGTACACTGGTCAAAGCCCGTCCGGTGAAAGTCAAAGGGCTAGATCATCGGGTCAACTGGGCCTTGTGGTGGCCTTCCAGGTGTAGCAATGCCACCGAAACACCGTACCGGGTCCTGAAGCGTGTGTGAAAGTGATGTTGCATGCGTAGACGCCCGTCTTGGGTCTCCGGGGTGTTGCCCCCCTCCACGGACGGTAGTGCCACCATCACTTGGAGAGGGGAATCGTGCGGGTCGGGTAGAACAAAGGGAATCTATTGGTTGGTTTGGTCCAGCCCTATTTGGGGATATTCCTATGGGCTGACCAATCGCAACCAGGTGGAAGAGTACACTGCTAAAAGCCCGTGCGGCAAAGTCAAAGGGCTAGATCATCGGGTCAACTAGGCTACGTGGTGGCCTTCCAGGTGTATCAATGCCACCGAAACACCGTACCGGGTCCAGAAGCGTGTGTGGAAGTGATGTTGCATGCGTAGACGCCCTTCTTGGGCTTCGAGGTGTGCCCTCCTCTACGAATGGCAGAGCCGCCGTCACTTGGAGGGGCGAATCATGCGCGTCGGGTAGAACCGGAGGGAATCTATTGGTGGGTTGTGTCCAGCTCTACTCGGGGATGTTCCTATGGGTTGACCAATCGCAACCAGGTGGAAGAGTACACTGGTCAAAGCCCGTACGGTGAAAGTCAAAGGGCTAGATCATCGGGTCAACTGGGATTCGTGGTGGCCTTCCAGGTGTAGCAATGCCACCGAAACACCGTACCGGGTCCTGATGCGTGTGTGAAAGTGATGTTGCATGCGTAGACGCCCGTCTTGGGTCTCCGGGGTGTTCCCCCCTCCACGGACGGTAGTGCCACCGTCACTTGGAGAGGGGAATCGTGCGCGTCGGGTAGAACAAAGAGAATCTATTGGTGGGTTCGGTCCAGCCCTATTTGGGGATGTTCCTATGGGCTGACCAATCGCAACCAGGTGGAAGAGTACACTGGTCAAAGCCCGTGCGGCAAAGTCAAAGGGCTAGATTATCGGGTCAACTGGGCTTCATGGTGGCCTTCCAGGTGTAGAAATGCCACCGAAACAACGTACCGGGTCCTGATGCGTGTGTGAAAGTGATGTTGCATGCATAGACGCCCTTCTTGGGCTTCGAGGTGTGCCCCCCTCTACGAATGGCGGACCCGCCGTCACTTGGAGGGGGGAATCGTGCGTGTCGGGTAGAACCGGAGGGAATCTCTTGGTGGGTTGGGTCCAGCTCTACTCGGGGATGTTCCTATGGGATGACCAATCGCAACCAGGTGGAAGAGTACACTGGTCAAGCCCGTCCGGTGAAAGTCAAAGGGCTAGATCATCGGGTCAACTGGGCTTCGTGGTGGCCTTCCAAGTGTAGCAATTCCACTGAAAAACCGTACCGGTCCTCAAGCGTGTGTGAAAGTGATGTTGCATGCGTAGACGCCCGTCTTGGGTCTCCGGGGTGTTGCCCCCCCTCCACGGACGGTTGTGCCACCGTCACTTGGAGAGGGGAATCGTGTGCGTCGGGTAGAACAAAGGGAATCTATTGGTGGGTTCGGTCCAGCCCTATTTGGGGATGTTCCTATGGGCTGACCAATCGCAACCAGGTGGAAGAGTACACTGGTCAAAGCCCGTGCGGCAAAGTCAAAGGGCTAGATCATCGGGTCAACTAGGCTTCATGGTGGCCTTCCAAGTGTAGCAATGCCACCAAAACACCGTACCGGGTCCTGAAGCGTCTGTGAATGCGATGTTGCATGCGTAGACACCCTTCTTGGGCTCCGAGGTGTGCTCCCCTCTACGAACGGTAGAGCCGCCGTCACTTGGAGGGGGAATCGTGCGCGTCGGGTAGAACCGGAGGGAATATATTGGTTGGTTGGGTCCAGACCGTGTTCGGGGATGTTCCTATGGGCTGACCAATCGCAACCAGGTGGAACAGTGCACTAGTCCAAGCCCGTCCAGTGAAAGTCAAAGGGCTAGATCATCGGGTCAACTGGGCTTCGTGGTGGCCTTCCAGGTGTAGCCATGCCATCGAAACACCGTACCGGGTCCTGAAGCGTGTGTGAAAGTGATGTTGCATGCGTAGACGCCCTTCTTGGTCTTCGAGGTGTGTCCCCCCTCTATGAACGGCAGAGCCGCCGTCACTTGGAGGGGGGAATCGTGCAAGTCGGGTAGAACCGGAGGGAATCTATTGCTGGGTTGGGTCCAGCTCTACTCGGGGATGTTCCTATGGGCTGACCAATCGCAACTAGGTGGAAGAGTACACTGGTAAAAGCCCGTCCGGTGAAAGTCAAAGGACTAGATCATCGGGTCAACTGGGTTTCGTGGTGGCCTTCCGGGTGTAGCAATGCCATCGAAATAGCGCACGGGTCCTGATGCGTGTGTGAATTCGATGTTGCATGCGTAGACACCCTTCTTGGGCTCCGAGGTGTGCCCCCCTCTACGGATGGCAGAGCCGCCGTCACTTGGAGGGGGGAATCGTGCACGTCGGGTAGAACTGGAGGGAATCTATTGGTGGGTTGGGTCCAGCTCTACTCGGGGATGTTCCTATGGGCTGACCAACCGCAACCAGGTGGAAGAGTACACTGGTCAAAGCCCGTCCGGTGAAAGTCAAAGGGCTAGATCATCGGGTCAACTGGGCTTCATGGTGGCCTTCCAGGTGAAGCAATGCCACTGAAACACCATACCGGGTCCTGAAGCGTGTGTGAAAGTGATGTTGCATGCATAGACGCCCGTCTTGGGTCTCCGGGGTGTTGCCCCCCCTCCACGGACGGTAGTGCCACCGTCATTTGGAAAGGGGAATCGTGTGTGTCGGGTAGAACAAAGGGAATCTATTGGTGGGTTGGTCCAGCCCTATTTGGGGATGTTCCTATGGGCTGACCAATCGCAACCAGGTGGAAGAGTACACTGGTCAAAGACCGTGTGACAAAGTCAAAGGGCTAGATCATCGGGTCAACTGGGCTTCGTGGTGGCCTTCTAGGTGTAGCAATGCCATCGAAACACCGTACCGGGTCCTGAAGCGTGTGTGAAAGTGATGTTGCATGCGTAGACGCCCTTCTTGGGCTTCAAGGTGTGCCCCCCTCTACAAATGGCAGAGCCGCCGTCACTTGGAGGGGGGAATCGTGCGCGTCGGGTAGAACCGGAGGGAATCTATTGGTGGGTTGGGTCCACGTTTACTCGGGGATGTTCCTATGGGCTGACCAATCGCAACCAGGTGGAAGAGTACACTGGTCAAAGCCCGTCCAGTGAAAGTCAAAGGGCTAGATCATCGGGTCAATTGGGCTTCGTGGTGGCCTTCCTGGTGTAGCAATGCCACCGAAACACCATACCGGGTCCTAAAGCGTGTGTGAAAGTGATGTTGCATGCGTAGACGCCCTTCTTGGGCTTCGAGGTGTGCCCCCCTCTATGAACGGCAGAGCCGCCGTCACTTGGAGGGGGGAATCATGCGCGTCGGGTAGAACCGGAGGGAATATATTGGTTGGTTGGGTCCAGACCGTGCGCGGGGTTGTTCCTATGGGCTGACCAATCGCAACAAGGTGGAAGAGTACACTGGTCAAAGCCCGTCTGGTGAAAGTCAAAGGGCTAGATCATCGGGTCAACTGGGCTTCGTGGTGGCCTTCCAGGTGTCGCAATGCCACCAAAACACCGTACCAGGTCTTGAAGCATGTGTGAAAGTGATGTTGCATGCGTAGACGCCCTTCTTGGGCTTCGAGGCGTGCCCCCCTCTACGAACGGCAGAGGCGCCGTCACCTGGAGGGGGAATCATGCGCGTCGGGTAGAACCGGAGGGAATATATTGGTTGGTTGGGTCCAGACCGTGTTCGTGGTTGTTCCTATGGGCTGACCAATCGCAACGAGGTGGAAGAGTACACTGGTCAAAGCCCGTCCGGTGAAAGTCAAAGGGCTAGATCATCGGGTCAACTAGGCTTCGTGGTGGCCTTCCGGGTGTAGCAATGCCACCAAAACACCGTACCAGGTCTTGAAGCGTGTGTGAAAGTGATGTTGCATGCGTAGACGCCCTTCTTGGGCTTCGAGGTGTGCCCCCTCTACGAACGGCAGAGCCGCCATCACTTGAAGGGGGGAATCGTGCGCGTCGGGTAGAACCGGAGGGAATCTATTGGTGGGTTGGGTCCAGCTCTACTCGGGGATGTTCCTATGGGCTGACCAATCGCAACCAGGTGGAAGAGTACACTGGTGAAAGCCCGTCCAGTGAAAGTCAAAGGGCTAGATCATCGGGTCAACTGGGCTTCGTGGTGGCCTTCCTGGTGTAGCAATGCCACCGAAACACCGTACCGGGTCCTGATGCATGTGTGAAAGTGATGTTGCATGCGTAGACGCCCTTCTTGGGCTTCGAGGTGTGCCCCCTCTACGAACGGCAGAGCCGCCGTCACTTGGAGGGGGGAATCGTGCGCGTCGGGTAGAACCTGGAGGGAATCTATTGGTGGGTTGGGTCCAGCTCTACTCGGGGATGCTCCTATGGGCTGACCAATCGCAACCAGGTGGAAGAGTACACTGGTCAAAACCCGTCCAGTGAAAGTCAAATGACTAGATCATCGGGTCAACTGGGTTTCGTGGTGGCCTTCTGGGTGTAGCAATGCCACCGAAATAGCGCACGGGTCCTGATGCGTCTGTGAATGCGATGTTGCATGCGTAGACACCCTTCTTGGGCTCCGAGGTGTGCTCCCCTCTACGAACGGTAGAGCCGCCGTCACTTGGAGGGGGAATCGTGCGCGTCGGGTAGAACCGGAGGGAATATATTGGTTGGTTGGGTCCAGACCGTGTTCGGGGTTGTTCCTATGGGCTGACCAATCGCAACCAGGTGGAAGAGTACACTGATCAAAGCCTGTCCGACAAAGTCAAAGGGCTAGATCATCGGGCCAACCGGGCTTCGTGGTGGCCTTCCAGGTGTAGCAATCCCACCGAAACACCATACCGGGTCCTAAAGCGTGTGTGAAAGTGATGTTGCATGCGTAGACGCCCTTCTTGGGCTTCGAGGTGTGCCACCCTCTACGAACGGCAGAGCCGCCATCACTTGAAGGGGGGAATCATGCGCGTCGGGTAGAACCGGAGGGAATCTATTGGTGGGTTGGCTCCAGCTCTACTCGGGGATGTTCCTATGGGCTGACCAATCGCAACCAGGTGGAAGAGTATACTGGTCAAAGCCCGTCCTGTGAAAGTCAAAGGACTATATCATCGGGTCAACTGGGCTTCATGGTGGCCTTCCGGGTGTAGCAATGCCACCGAAATAGCGCACGGGTCCTGATGCGTGTGTGAATGCGATGTTGCATGCGTAGACACCCTTCTTGGGCTCCGAGGTGTGCTCCCCTGTACGAACGGCAGAGCCGCCGTCACTTGGAGGGGGGAATCGTGCGCGTCGGGTAGAACCGGAGGGAATATATTGGTTGGTTGGGTCCAGACCGTGTTCGGGGTTGTTCCTATGGGCTGACCAATCGCAACCAGGTGGAAGAGTACGCTGGTCAAAGCCCGTCCGGTGAAAGTCAAAGGGCTAGATCATCGGGTCAACCGGGCTTCGTGGTGGCCTTCCAGGTGTAGCAATCCCACCGAAACACCGTACCGGGTCCTAAAGCGTGTGTGAAAGTGATGTTGCATGCGTAGACGCCCTTCTTGGGCTTCGAGGTGTGCCCCCCTCTACGAACGGCAGAGCCGCCGTCACTTGGAGGGGGGAATCGTGCGCGTAGGGTAGAACCGGAGGGAATATATTGGTTGGTTGGGTCCAGACCGTGTTCGGGGTTGTTCCTATGGGCTGACCAATCGCAACGAGGTGAAAGAGTACACTGGTCAAAGCCCGTCTGGTGAAAGTCAAAGGGCTAGATCATCGGGTCAACTGGGCTTCGTGGTGGCCTTCCAGGTGTCGCAATGCCACCAAAACACCGTACCGGGTCTTGAAGCGTGTGTGAAAGTGATGTTGCATGCGTAGACGCCCTTCTTGGGCTTCGAGGCGTGCCCCCCTCTAAGAACGGCAGAGCCGCCGTCACTTGGAGGGGGGAATCATGCGCGTCGGGTAGAACCGGAGAGAATATATTGGTTGGTTGGGTCCAGACCGTGTTCGGGGTTGTTCCTATGGGCTGACCAATCGCAACGAGGTGGAAGAGTACACTGGTCAAAGCCCGTCCGGTGAAAGTCAAAGGGCTAGATCATCGGGTCAACTGGGCTTCGTGGCGGCCTTCCAGGTGTAGCAATGCCACCAAAACACCGTACCAGGTCTTGAAGCATGTGTCAAAGTGATGTTGCATGCGTAGATGCCCTTCTTGGGCTTCGAGGTGTGCCCCCTCTACGAACGGCAGAGCCGCCATCACTTGAAGGGGGGAATCATGCGCGTCGGGTAGAACCGGAGGGAATCTATTGGTGGGTTGGGTCCAGCTCTACTCGGGGATGTTCCTATGGGCTGACCAATCGCAACCAGGTGGAAGAGTACACTGGTCAAAGCCCGTCCAGTGAAAGTCAAAGGGCTAGATCATCGGGTCAACTGGGCTTCGTGGTGGCCTTCCAGGTGTAGCAATGCCACCGAAACACCGTACCGGGTCCTGATGCGTGTGTGAAAGTGATGTTGCATGCGTAGACGCCCTTCTTGGGCTTCGAGGTGTGCTCCCCTCTATGAACGGCAGAGCCGCCGTCACTTGGAGGGGGGAATCGTGTGCGTCGGGTAGAACCGGAGGGAATATATTGGTTGGTTGGGTCTAGACCGTGTTCGGGGTTGTTCCTATGGGTTGACCAATCGCAACCAGGTGGAAGAGTACGGTGGTCAAAGCCTGTCCGGTGAAAGTCAAAGGGCTAGATTATCGGGTCAACTGGGCTTCGTGGTGGCCTTCCAGGTGTAGCAATGCCACGGAAACACCGTACCGGGTCCTGAAGCATGTGTGAAAGTGATGTTGCATGCGTAGACGCCCTTCTTGGTCTTCGAGGTGTGCCCCCCTCTATGAACGGCAGAGCCGCCGTCACTTGCAGGGGGGAATCGTGCGCGTCGGGTAGAACCAGAGGGAATATATTGGTTGGTTGGGTCCAGACCGTGTTCGGGGTTGTTCCTATGGGCTGACCAATCGCAACCAGGTGGAAGAGTACACTGATCAAAGCCTGTCCGACAAAGTCAAAGGCTAGATCATCGGGCCAACTGGGCTTCGTGGTGGCCTTCCAGGTGTAGCAATGCCACCAAAACACCGTACCGGGTCTTGCAGCGTGTGTGAAAGTGATGTTGCATGCGTAGACGCCCTTCTTGGGCTTCGAGGTGTGCCCCCCTCTACGAACGGCAGAGCCGCCATCACTTGAAGGGGGGAATCGTGCGTGTCGGGTAGAACCGGAGGGAATCTATTGGTGGGTTGGGTCCAGCTCTAGTCGGGGATGTTCCTATGGGCTGACCAATCGCAACCAGGTGGAAGAGTATACTGGTCAAAGCCCGTCCTGTGAAAGTGAAAGGACTATATCATCGGGTCAACTGGGCTTCGTGGTGGCCTTCCGGGTGTAGCAATGCCACCGAAATAGCGCACGGGTCCTGATGGGTGTGTGAATGCCATGTTGCATGCGTAGACACCCTTCTTGGGCTCCGAGGTGTGCTCCCCTCTACGAACGGCAGAGCCGCCGTCACTTGGAGGGGGGAATCGTGCGCGTCGGGTAGAACCGGAGGGAATATATTCGTTGGTTCGGTCTAGACCGTGTTCGGGGTTGTTCCTATGGGCTGACCAATCGCAACCAGGTGGAAGAGTACGCTGGTCAAAGCCCGTCCGGTGAAAGTCAAAGGGCTAGATCATCGGGTCAACTGGGCTTCGTGGTGGCCTTCCAGGTGTAGCAATCCCACCGAAACACCGTACCGGGTCCTAAAGCGTGTGTGAAAGTGATGTTGCATGCTTAGACGCCCTTCTTGGGCTTCGAGGTGTGCCCCCCTTTACGAACGGCAGAGCCGCCGTCACTTGGAGGGGGGAATCATGCGCGTCGGGTAGAACCGGAGGGAATATATTGGTTGGTTGGGTCCAGACCGTGTTTGGGGTTGTTCCTATGGGCTGACCAATCGCAATGAGGTGGAAGAGTACACTGGTCAAACTCCGTCCAGTGAAAGTCAAAGGGCTAGATCATCGGGTCAACTGGGCTTCGTAGTGGCCTTCCAGGTGTCGCAATGCCACCAAAACACCGTACCGGGTCTTGAAGCGTGTGTGAAAGTGATGTTGCATGCGTAGACGCCCTTCTTGGGCTTCGAGGCGTGCCCCCCTCTACGAACGACAGAGGCGCCGTCACTTCGAGGGGGGAATCATGCGCGTCTGGTAGAACCGGAGGGAATATATTGGTTGGTTGGGTCCAGAACGTGTTCGGGGTTGTTCCTATGGGCTGACCAATCGCAACGAGGTGGAAGAGTACACTGGTCAAAGCCCGTCCGGTGAAAGTCAAAGGGCTAGATCATCGGGTCAACTAGGCTTCGTGGTGGCCTTCCAGGTGTAGCAATGCCACCAAAACACCGTACCAGGTCTTGAAGCGTGTGTGAAAGTGATGTTGCATGCGCAGACGCCCTTCTTGGGCTTCGAGGTGTGCCCCATCTACGAACGGCAGAGCCGCCATCACTTGAAGGGGGCAATCGTGCGCGTCGGGTAGAACCGGAGGGAATCTATTGGTGGGTTGGGTCCAGCTCTACTCGGGGATGTTCCTATGGGCTGACCAATCGCAACCAGGTGGAAGAGTACACTGGTCAAAGCCCATCTAGTGAAAGTCAAAGGGCTAGATCATCGGGTCAACTGGGCTTCGTGGTGGCCTCCCTGGTGTAGCAATGCCATCGAAACTCCGTACCGGGTCCTGATGCGTGTGTGAAAGTTATGTTGCATGCGTAGACGCCCTTCTTGGGCTTTGAGGTGTGCTCCCCTCTATGAACGGCAGAGCCGCCGTCACTTGGAGGGGGGAATCGTGCGCGTCGGGTAGAACCGGAGGGAATATATTGGTTGGTTGGGTCCAGACCGTGTTCGGGGTTGTTCATATGGGCTGACCAATCGCAACCAGGTGGAAGAGTACGCTGGTCAAAGCCTTCCGGTGAAAGTCAAAGGGCTAGATTATCGGGTCAACTGGGCTTCGTGGTGGCCTTCCAGGTGTAGCAATGCCACCGAAACACCGTACCGGGTCCTGAAGCGTGTGTGAAAGTGATGTTGCATGCGTAGACGCCCTTCTTGGGCTTCGAGGTGTGCCCCCCTCTACGAACGGCACAGCTGCCGTCACTTGGAGGTGGGAATCGTGCGCGTCGGGTAGAACCGGAGGGAATATATTGGTTGGTTGGGTCCTGACCGTGTTCGGGGTTGTTCCTATGGGCTGACCAATCGCAACGAGGTGGAAGAGTACACTGGTCAAAGCCCGTCCGGTGAAAGTCAAAGGGCTAGATCATCGGGTCAACTGGGCTTCGTGGTGGCCTTCCAGGTGTAGCAATGCCACCAAAACACCGTACCGGGTCTTGAAGCGTGTGTGAAAGTGATGTTGCATGCATAGACGCCCTTCTTGGGCTTCGAGGTGTGCCCCCCTCTACGAACGGGAGAGGCGCCGTCACTTGGAGGGGGGAATCGTGCGCGTCGGGTAGAACCGGAGGGAATATATTGGTTGGTTGGGTCCAGACCGTGGTCGGGGTTGTTCCTATGGGCTGACCAATCGCAACCAGGTGGAAGAGTACACTTGTCAAAGCCCGTCCGGTGAAAGTCAAAGGGCTGGATCATCAGGTCAACTGGGTTTTCGTGGTGGCCTTCCAGGTGTAGCACTGCCACCGAAACACCGTGACAGGTCCTGAAGCGTGTGTGAAAGTGATGTTGCATGCGTAGACGCCCTTCTTGGGCTTCGAGGTGTGCCCCCCTCTACGAACGGCAGAGCCGCCGTCACTTGGAGGGGGGAATCGTGCGCGTAGGGTAGAACCGGAGGGAATATATTGGTTGGTTGGGTCCTGACCGTGTTCGGGGTTATTCCTATGGGCTGACCAATCGCAACCAGGTGGAAGAGTACATTGGTCAAAGCCCGTCCGATGAAAGTCAAAGGGCTAGACATCGGGTCAACTGGGCTTCGTGGTGGCCTTCCAGGTGTAGCAATGCCATCGAAACACCGTACCGGGTCCTGAAGCTTGTGTGAAAGTGATGTTGCATGCGTAGACGCCCTTCTTGGGCTTCAAGGTGTGCTCCCCCTCTACGAACGGCAGAGCTGCCGTCACTTGGAGGGGGGAATCATGCGCGTCGGGTAGAACCGGAGGGAATCTATTGGTGGGTTGGGTCCAGCTCTAATCGGGGATGTTCCTATGGGCTGACCAATCGCAACCAGGTGGAAGAGTACACTGGTCAAAGCTCATCCGGTGAAAGTCAAAGGACTAGATCATCGGGTCAACTGGGCTTCGTGGTGGCCTTCCGGGTGTAGCAATGCCACCGAAATAGCGCATGGGTCCTGATGCGTGTGTGAATGCGAAGTTGCATGCGTAGACACCCTTCTTGGGCTCTGATTTGGGGGCTAGATCATCGCGTCAACGGGGCTAGGATATAGTCCAGTCGGGTGGCGTGCAGGTACGACTGAATATATTTTTAATTTTTTTCTACTTTACTTTAGATTGGTGCCGTACTTGTCACATGGATAGCTAGTTTATGTATAAATAATAATTAATTTAGTAAGGACATTACTAAAATAAATTAAATTTAATGTAAAACAGGTACGCCGACGGTATAACCGTCGGCATAGGTCGGCACCACCTATGTCTACGGTTATACCGTCGGCATACCTCCCATCTTATCCAACCGGCATCTCGTAGTAAAAAAACCAAAAGAACCTTATCTATTAGTTCAGCCTCGATCCACAGCCACGCCACCGCGCGCTCGATCCAGCCCCGCCGCCGATCGATCCCCGCCCTCCGCCCCTCGATCCTGCCGCCGCCAGCCATCCCCGCCCCGCACCGCTGCCGCCCTCTTCTGCACCGGCGCCGCCCCCGCCCTGGCCGCATCACGCCGTCCCCGCCCTACACCCGCTCGGCCCCCGTCCGTCCCTGTCCCGCACCGCGCGTCCCCGCTCTGCTCCGCCGCCGGCCGTCCCCACCCCGCACCGCCGCTGGCCGTCCCCGCCCACCCCGCATCGCCGCTGTCCGTCCCCGCTCGCCCCCGCCCCGTCCCCGCACCGGCCCCGTCGTCCTATTCCCTCCTGCTGCTGGTGAGCTGGGCTCCCTCGCGGCCGCTGCCGCTGCTCCGGCGGTCCGGCGCCCCCTCCCCGGCCCTTCTCTGTTGCTGGTCCGGCGCCCCCTCCCCAACTTGAGCACCAGCGCGCGCCGTCCCCACCCCGACCAGCCGGCCCTCTCTGAAAGTGAGGATTTTTTTTCCTTTTTCTTAGTTTTGTACCTCCTTATGATTGTTGCTATGTTCCTGTTCAATTTCTGATCGAGTTAGTGACGACCTCTTGTTGAAAGAAGTTAGTGGCAAGTTGCAAATGCAATATTACTGAATGTCCTAATAAGAGAAAATGATGCAAATGTGATTGTGTCTGGTATATTATGTGTTTTGGTAGAGCTTGCAAACAGAGAAATTAGCATTCGAATTTTGTCCCACATGGAGGTGGATAGTTTGCAAAATATTGTTTGCAGGTGGATGGTTTGCAAAATACTGATCAATGGATGGCATTAGCACTATGATTGTTTTTCCAACTCTTAAGTGTCAAAGTTGTATGTGATGTGATGATATATATAATTTTTGCATGGTGGAATTAGCATTCTTTGTTGTGTCGCATCTCCATGATAAAGTGGTTTTTTATTCATGATGGTCTTGCAAAATAATGATGAAATATTTTTTGACACTTCATGGTCTTGCTAAAAAATAGTAATTTGTGCAAAATTGGTAAGTTGTTCATCGGGATTTAACATTTCTAATACTTTGAATGTGAAACCTGAAGTGGATGAATTTATTTTGTATTGCTCATCTAGTAAATAAAGCGATGAAGGTATTGGTCCGTGATCTATGTTTTTGACACTTTATGATCTAAGTTTATTTTTCGGTAAAATTTACAGGCTTTGGTGGTGTTGCATATCTTTGGAGTCATCGTCGTCTAAGGCATTGATCCGTGATCTCGTCGCTGTTTGACTGCTTCCTCTACAGTCGAGGGAGAGCTACGAATCCATCTTAATAATCATGTCACTAGATTTACTTTTCTCGTCAAGTCGCGTAACCTAGGCGTCTCCCGTTCGAAATGGTTGCATCGATAAATATGCATTCAATTGCATATTTATCACCGCAACTCTTTCGGATTGTCCAGTGTTTTCCACGGACAGCCTGAGGATGTGTAGATTGGGTACGTTGTCCATGCTCTACCTTGTTCCGAGATAGGATTTCGGCGGCACCTCCCCGTTGTTCTCTGGAGCACATTCTCTCGGCTATTAGCCGAGACGTGTATCTGGAGAACAACGGGGAGGTGCTGCCGAAATTTTGTCTTGGAACAAGGTAGAGCATGGACAACGTACCCAATCTACACATCCTCGGGTGGGATTAGGACCCATTTTTACCTATTAGAGATGTAGGTGGATTCAGTGCCATTTCTCGTCAACCCGGTAGAAAATAAAAATTGTATGTACTTAAAATTAACGAATCCTTAATTTTGTTTCCTAGCTCGTAACAAAGCAGAGGATGGCAGATAAACAGTGGATGTACAGTGGTTTTATCCGTCGGAATCGAGTAACAACAGACTGGGTCGAGAAAACCGATGTGTTTTTGAAGGAGATTTTTCGTCGTCCAATGAGAATTATTCCACCATGCCCCTATGCAAAATGTGCCAAGCATCACAGTAGAGATAAGGGAGAAATGACTGAGCACCTTCGCACGTACGGATATATGAAAGACTTTATCATGCCAATAAATTTTGCCGAGTGGGACCGTGGTAGAGAGGAGGTGATGCAACAACGCATCGGTGGTTTTGAGGACGACGGGGTTAGAGACAGCTAGATGATGTGTTTGCTGCAGAGGCGACACATGCAACACCTTCAGAGAATGAACTAGCGGAGCCGGAGGCAACCGCAAAGGCCTTCTTGGAGGTCTTGGCCTCGTCAAAGAAACCTCTTTATGCGGGTGCCAAAATCTCTCAGCTAGATGCCATCTCGCAACTAATGGCAGTCAACGCTGAGTACGACTGTACCCAAGCTTGCTTTGAAGCATTTCTAAGAGTATGGGCTAACAACCTTCCTGAGGGTCATGAACTGCCGAAAAGCATGTACGCTACGAAGAAAATCATGAAGGCACTATCAATGAATTATGAGAAAACTGTTGTTTGTCCGAAGAATTGCCTTTTGTTTAGGCACGAGTATGCGAATGACAAGTACTATAGGAAGTGCGGTTCCTCTCGGTACCTTAAGGTGGTCGATGAGCATGGTGAGAAGAAGCAACTAGACATCCCCGCAAAGATTCTTCGGTATCTCCATTTCATAGAAAGACTACAGCGCCTTTTCATCACGGAGGAGTCTGCCAAAATGATGAAGTGGCACAAGAAAGGGATAAGGTACCATAAAAAAATCGTACATCCATCAGAAGCTGAAGCATGGAAGTCATTTGATGAAGAATACCCCCGAGGAAGCAGCTGAGGCTGGGAATGTCAGAATTGCGATAACAGGTGCTGGGTTCAATCCATATGGAATGTCTACCAATCCATACAGCTGCTGGCCCGTGTTTGTTATTCCGCTCAATCTCCCTCCCGGTGTCCTAATGCAACGCAAGACAATGTTTTTGTCGCTGATCATTCCAGGGCCTGAATACCCGGGAAAGAATTTGGGAGTGTTTATGCAGCCGTGGTGGATGATTTGCTCCATTCCTGGTACTTCCCGAGGTTGACATATGATCGACATCTACAAAAAAATTTCTTGATGAAAGTTTGGCTGATGTATTGCATGCATGACTTTCTCGGGTATGCCCTATTCTTCGGATGGTGTACAAGTGGGAAGATGCCATGCCCAGTGTGCATGCACGCTCTACGTTTAATTTGGCTGCAAAAGGGTGGCAAGTATGTAGCATTTGACCTGCACCAACAGTTCCTCCCTCCAGACCATCCAGATAGGGAAGACAAGAAGAACTTCACGAAAGGCCGGGTTGTCCATGAAGTAAACGAGATTCCAACGTTTTCTGGGGTAGATATTCTTGCTCAGCTAAAAGCTCTCAAGCCTAAAGGCGAAGGCAAAGGCAAAGGCAAAGGCAAAGGGGAAAGCGAAGGCCAAAGCAAAGGGGAAAGCGAAGGCCAAGGCCAAGACAAATGCAAAGGCAAAGGCAAATGCTTTGAGGGATATGGTGAGACGCACAACTGGACTCACATTACCCCATTCATGAAGCTTCCCTATTTCAAGGACCTCAAACTTCCTTATAACATCGATGTGATGCACACCGAAAAGAATGTCGCAAAGTCCCTTTTTGCCACGATCCTCAACATTCTTGATAAGACAAAGGATGACGTTAAAGCTAGAGCCGATCAACAGAAAATTTGTGATAGACCACGTCTGAACATGCGACCTCCTTCAGGCGGTCGAAGAAACTGGTTCAAGCCAGATGCTGACTTCGTCCTTAAACTGCTAGACAAGAAGGAAGTACTTATGTGGCTCAAACACATTGTGAAGTTCACTGATGGTTATGCATCAAATATAAGTAAGGGAGTCAATCTTTTAACGGGCAAAGTGACCGGGCTCAAGAGCCATGACTATCATGTATGGATTGAGCGGATAATGCCGGTGATGGTTCGAGGCTATGTCCCAGAGCGTGTCTGGCGAGTGCTTGCGGAACTACGCTATTTCTTCCGCATGCTATGTGCTAAAGAAGTATGTCCGGTGGTGATTGAAAAATTTCATAAGAAGTCACCGGAGTTGATATGCAATCTAGAAAAGATCTTTCCGCCAGGCTTCTTTACTCCGATGATACATCTCATTTTGCACCTCGCGAAGGAGGTATTGTTGGGGGGGCTGTGCAGAATCGTTGGCAGTACGGCCCTGAGAGACAGAACAAGCATCTCCGATCCAAATGTGGAAACAAAGCTAAGATTGAAGCTTCCATAGCTGAGGCAGTTATCCTAGAGGAGGTGTCAGACCTCAAGACATCATACTACCCAGACCATGTTCCCACTCTGCATAATAAGGTGTCTCGATACAATACAGAAGAGCCCAAGTATAAACCCAAGCTCGATCTATTCGGTGGGCAATGTGGCAGGGCTGGGGGCTCGGAACCTTATAACATGCCAGCATAAGAGTGGGAGGACATAATGTTCTATGTCTTGCACAACATCAAGGAAGTTGAGGAAGAGTGGATGAGGTAATACTATTGCACCATTCCTTTATGCAGTTCGTTATGTTCACTTAGTCTTGGACTAACACCGATTTTCTTATTTTAGTCAATTCCTACTGGAGGAGTGGACGGGAATGATTCCTCCTACTGAAGCGGAGGCACTTACTCTTCTCCGGAATGGTGCCCCTGGAAGGAAAATTTTTGTTGCTTGGTTCATGGAGAAAGTAATTTTTCACATTCCCCTAGTTCAACTTCTAGTTCAACATTTATTAGTTAACAGAACTAATGCACCCATGAATTTAAGTTAAACTTGTAAGGGAAAGATCCGAACACCTCTATGGATGAAGAATTGAGATGGGTGTCCATGGGTTTTAACGCTCGGGTCATGAAATGTGAAAAGTATGATGTGAATGGGTATCGCTTCCATACAGAGGAGCACCAGAACAGCTGGCCTGATCCAAAAACTATAAACACAGGAGTGTACACCCCAGGACAAAATGGACTTGAGTACTACGGAAGGGTAGGAAAAATATACGAGCTTACATTCGACCTTGGGAGCAAGGACCTAAGGCTAGCTGTGTTCAAATGCCGATGGTTCGACCCATATGAGGGGCTGAGACATATGCCTTCCCTTGGTTTTGTCGAAGTTAGACCATCCACTGTCTATGCAGGAGCTGATCTCTTTATTGCGGCTACCCAGGCCACACAAGTTTATTATCTACCCTACCCATGCCAGAAAGAGTACCTAAAGGGTTGGGAAGTTGTGTTCAAGGTGGCACTACATGGTAGCCTTCCACCTGGCCCATGAGACGGCTGCTAAGGCCGTGATATCAAACTTTTGGGTAAGTCCTCTTCAGAAGCACTAGTCTTGAGTTTCTTTCATAGTTTATCATCGAATCGTTTAACTCATCGCTTATTCCATTCTGGTTTTATGATTGCCTCTAGAAATTCTATAGAGTTCTTGAGGAGCACAAGGCCATGGCCGATGAGTATGTGCTGCGGGCTGCGAGGAAGCAGACCCATCAGATACAGTACGAGGTGCGCTGGGTGGCCATCTCACGGTATTATCACGACAAACATGGTGTGAAGGTGACCAAGGAAGAAGCTAAGGCACATGACCTTACCTTGGAACGGGAGCAGTACATGTTGGTAAGCATAACGGACTTTTCATTCCGACGTTTGTGGTAAATTTCATTGTTTCGTGTTCACATGCCATTATGCTTCATTATGTAGGTGGCTCCTGATTGGTGCTATCGCCACCCTGAGGGATGGGCGGGATTGGTGGATATGTGGGTCGGCGCAGACACAGAGTTTGCTGCCAAGAGCAGCATAAACAAGGCTAATCGACGACGTGACGGAATACACGGTCAGGGAAACAGAAACCACTGGCACACCAAGAAAATTCAGGTATATCTATGTACATGAAACATTCTTGATCTTCTATTTGTCGTATGTTCTTATGTATGACTAACCTTTGTTTGGCGGTGCAGGAGGAGAAATTGAAGCGGCCGCTCTCAGACATCGAGTCATGGAGGCTCGCCCGTGTGCGGCCTAATCGCAAGGATGACGAGAGTGAGTACTATGGCAAGGCCAGGGAGAACCTGGAGTCCTACAAGAAGGAGTTTAAGAAGTGGAATCCTGACAAAGGAGACCCCATGTCTGCGGATTCCGACAAGAGGGCGGTGGTGAGCATAGGGCCGAGGAGTCATGGTCAGTCGGCTGTTCTGGATTCGGTGATCACCCCTTCTATCTCCTACAGACGGATCCGAGCTACCAACCCGAGGCCGAGCCCGCGCCCGAGCATGTCCACTGCACAGGCCATCCTAGCCCAGCGCAACTCTGTAAGTATTTTCCCTCTAATCTTCTTTCTTTCTACTTTTATTTTCCACTTTGTTATGTATTATGAGTTGCATCATGTCATATTGTAGGCCTACATGGAGTTCCAACGTCAGCAACTCTACGACTGGAACCAGAGAGTTGCAGCAGTCATGGAGCACAACAGTCGCATGACGCAGCTTATGTTTGCATCTATGGCAACCAGGCAGATTCCTACAATGGAACCACCACCACCACCTCCTGGACCACAACCAGTGGTGCCTACGTTTGAACAATTTCTGGCAGACCACTACAATGTCACTCCGGTTAGTACATCACCAACCTATTCAACCACAACTTCTCGTTTATTTAATACAATCATATATTGCCTTACCATCTCTTTCCAAACATGCAGGGAACCGATGGTGGTGCTACTGATGGTTCCACTCCTGAGTCACGGAGCCCAGTCACTCTGGTCTGGCTTGGCGGTGGCGGTGGCGCTAGCGCTAGCGGTAGTGGTGACGACCTCGGCTTTGGCGGCCTCGGTTTTGGCAGTGGAAGTGATGCCGCTTAAGCCTTTTATTGTGATCATGTTGGACTTGCGATGATGATGCTTCTATGTTGGACTTGCGATGATGATGCTTCTATGTTGGACTTGCTATTATGTTTATCATGTGGGACTTGCGATGATGATACTTTTATGCTGGACTTGTGATGATGATGCTTTTATGTTGGACTTGTGATGATGTTTATCATGTTTGACTTGCGATGATGATGAACTTGTGATAATTATCTTCTCTTTTCTGTTGTGATGATATATATATATATATATATATATATGTTGTTATTTGAATTGAAATGTAACAAAAACAGAAAAAAAAGAAAATAGTGCATAGCTACGCCGACGGTTAAACCGTCGGCATAGCTTCCGGCGTGTTACCAGCGGTCGACATGTGGCAGCTTCTGGGAAGCCTGGGGTGAGCTACGCCGACGGTTGGGCCGTCGGCATAGCTTGTGGGGCTATGCCGACGGCCTAACCGTCGGCGTACGCCAGGACAGGGTCGCGCAGGAGCTACCACGTGTCAGGTGGCGCCGTCAACGTCCGTCAGGTGGAAAATGTCGCCGACGGTGTATGTATGCCGACGGTGGTACAGCCCCCGTCGGCTTAGCTCACTATGCCGACGGTTTTTGTATGCCGACGGCCGACCTGAGGTACGCCGACGTACGAGTTGCCGACGGGGATATGCCGACGGGAGCCGTCGGCGTAACCCTTTGCCGACGGCTTTTGGCCCTATGCCGACGGTTATGGGCCGTCGGCAACGTATCAAATTCTGGTACGGAGCTTGTTCAATCACCCGCCCACGGAGCTTGTTCTTCGCGTCCCAAAATTCTGGTTGAGAAAGGCCACCCAGTTGGCTGAGCGCAATCCGGAGGAGTGACAACCAGTCACGTGACAACTCATCATTGCTCATGAGTCGTCGGTCTATTCCCTGCAGCCAGGAAATGATCGGATTAGCGTTATTAATACCAAGTGGTAGTCATCTCAGCAATATCAGACAAATAAGGTATTATTTCAGCTGTAGCCTATTACTCGGTGAATTTCTGCCCTGTAAGAGAATGGTCACATTTAGCTAGCACACAATGGTGAAAGCATGCGATATAACATTATATTAAACAGTTGGACGAACTTGAGGACCATACCAATAAAATGTGCTTCTTCTAATACAAAATGACGGGCATTCTGACCCGCGTTCTTCGAGAAAAGAAAAGAAAAGGTGTATTCAGATCACGTCCAACAATTTACAGGAAATAACAAGGTAAGGTACTGGCTTACTGCCCTAGGTGGTTAATTTTATCTGTACGGAAAAAGAGGCTAGAGGGAAACTGCAAACCCCCCCCCCCCTCCCGGTCGCTCCCGCGAGCGGCCCGGGGGGCAACCCTAGCCGCCACCCAAACTCCCCCCTCCTCCGCGTCCCTCCTCCCCCGCCGCTGCCGGCAAGCGCCGCCAGCCGAAGCCCGTCCGGCGTTGGCGGTGGCGGGGCTCTCCTCTCCCCTGCGCTCCTCCATAGTGGGCCAGCGCGGGCCGGCTGGATCGGGCGCAGGCAGCGCGGCGGCGGCCGTTCTAGCGGCGGCGGGCATGTCTTCTGGTGGTGCGCCAGCGGTCTGGGCGGTGGCTTGCAGCGTGGCGGCTGCGGGCTCTAGGATCTCGCGATGGCCGGCCCTTCAGGTGGTGTGCGCGGGTGGGCTCCGGTCAGATCCGGCCGGATCTGCCTCCAGCGCCTCTTCCGGCGGCGCGGGCTGGGTGCAGCAGGGCCGCGGGTGGCTAGCGCCGCCGTGCATAGGGGTGGCGGTGCTGGTGGCGTGGCGGTTGGTGGTGGTGGCGCGTGCGGGCTCCGAGGTACAGTTGGGCGTCCTTCTCGGCTGTGGTCGGCGCGCGGCGCGGGCGGGCTGTCCCTGGATCCCTCCCTGGCGGCGGCGGCAGTGGATCTTCTCCCTCCTTCGTCGAACGAGCGGCCGTCGGTGGCCTCGCGTTGGGTTGTGCCACTAGTAGGGCCGGGGCGAAGCAGGTGCTTCGGGGGGGAGAGTTGGAGGGATGGGGCTTCGACGTGGTCGAGCCACCGTCACCGGCACCGTGGGTGCCGGGAGTGGCCGAGTGGCACACCTCCCCTTCCCGTTTCCCCGGCCTGAGGCTTCGTGGTTGTTGTCCCATGCGATGTCCGAGGCGGGACGGTCGTTGCCGGTTGCGGCAATGGTGGGAGTTGGCTCCGTCCAAAGCCGTCTCCTTTGAGGGTGCCGGAACGGTCTGGATGCTGGGCGGCGGCCCTGACGGTGGGAGATGCATGGATCTTGGGAAGATTGCGCAGCTCGGGTGCGAGCGAGCAGACATGGCCGCGCGGGCGGCATGGATGTGGGTGGTTAGCGGAGCAGGGGATGCCGAAGGGTTGGTGCACCGGGGTACATCACTTGCCCAGTCCTCGTACTGGCCGACGGTGGCGGCGTCCGCGGACGTCGTTTCCTCCCTACAGGCTCCGTCGCGGTGCTCCCTTTCCCTTCGGGTTACTCCGGGTGAAAGCCTGATCTGCGTGATCGGACGGTGGCGGCTATGGTTGTGCCCTTGTTGGAGGCACCGTTTTGGAGTCCTTGCTCCGTCGTTGGTCGTCTCACCTCTCCTCGGTGGTTGCTCATGGTGATCTCCGTCGACTCAAGGCGATGCCTCTTTGCTCATCTTTAGTGTGCTTTGCAGTTCGGGTGTGTCGGTGCCCGGCACCCTTGTATCTCGCCCTGGGTGTGTGTTCTTGCCTTGGGTGTGTGGTGTGTGTAGTGGTGGTGGTGTGTTTGTATCGTCTCTCGATTGTAATCGGTGATGGATGCTTTATAATACAAAGCAGGGGGAAACCCTTTTTCTTATTAAGGTACTGCCCTAGATACACGGGCGGCCACCACCCGTCTTCCCTCGACAACCTGCGCCTCCCCCTCCCTCCGCCGCCGCCGGCAACGTCGCCGGGCAAAGGCCCTATGGCGCGGCGGCGGCGGACCTCCTCTGCGTCTCGGATCTGAGGTGGCGGCGACCCGATCTTAGTGCCCTGCGGTGGTGATGGAGGGCAGCGGCGGCCGGGGCGTGGCGGTTGGCCTGTCGGCGGGGATGGCAGGAGGCGTCGGCGTGGGCTCGATCTACACAAAGGCGGGCGACTGCCGTCGCGTCAAACTACTGCCTCTCATTGGCTGCGGCTACGGTTCGCGGAGGTTCTCCGGTTTTGCCACGCATCACGAGTATTATGGCGGTGGTGATCTCCTCCTCCGCCGGAGGTGGTCGGCAGGTTGTGGCTGGTTTGGTGGATCTCACGATCTGTCATCTAGTCCGGGTTGTGGTCCTCGTGCTCTTCTCTCATCAAGGCAATGTCCTGCTTGGTCGGCCCTCCTCGATCTGGCCATTGATGTGTTTCGGAACAGCCGCCGGAGAATTTGCTAAGGATATCTGGATCGTTTAGTTGCTGGTCGTGCATGTCCTTATTAGCCTACGAGGTTCTGAGGGCGTGGCGCGAAGCTCTGTTAACTGATGACAACTTGGGACATGTCGGCTTCTTGATTTTCATGGTGGAGACAACAGTGTAGGAGGTCATGGTGGCCGAGATCGAAGGATCAATTACACGGACGGAGTCTTGGAGGCGATGGAGTCAGCCACGTGTTAGATGACTCTCAGGAGCGGCAGTGATAAGTGGGGCGGCAACACTGGCGGATTTCATCTTTGGTGGTACCTCTCGGGTGCCGACTCTTGACTTTTAGGGTGAAAACTTAAGGTCTAGCTTTTATTGGTTGTGCCTGGCGATTGCCTTACTGAAGGAATTGTTTTGAGAGTGCGGAATTTCTCCAGGGTGAAAACCTAAGATCTTGGATCGGGCGACGACGGCGCTTGTGCACTGTTCCCTTCTTGAAGGCGTTTCTTTTGGAGACCTTTTATATTTTTTGGGTGTTGTATTTGGTGGTGGTATGAGTGCTGCTGTTGAGAGGAGTTGATTGCTATGGCGGGACTTTTAGTTTTTTCCTTTCTTTTTTTTTTTCTTTTGGTTGTGTGCATCCTGGATGTCTCGACAACATCTTATAGATGCAGAGGCTGGGTGTAATTGGTATCATCGCGTTATTAATATATTCTCCTTTTCAAAAAAAAAATATACCACCAATTGTATAGATCAGATGCATAGGACAAGAACACGCAACTGTTGGAACTCTATATATGCAATGTTGAATGCAAGAAAAGCTCCAAGACAATGGACTCTATCTGAAGGAGACCAACAACAAAGGAGAGTAAGTCCAATACTAATGCCGTCACCATTATCGAAGTGATTACGCATCTAATTTTCTTGAAAACTTTTCAACTTTGCAGCCCCTTGTCAAATGACAACTCGGGTTGGATACAATGAACGACAGTATTATTTCCAACTTAGAACTGGGTTAACTTGAATAAGGTGCCAACTGCAGTTATGGTCTGAGGGGTTCCCATTTCATTATCATACATAGCATCGATATGGTCCAACGATTCTTTATCCTGGCACAAATAAACTAAACATTAAGTGCTTACGCAGAAGATACGAGGATCAATGCTTGAATGCCAATCACTTAGAAAGAGAAACTGGTTAGCCTTTTTCCCTCATGTTTCCAGATAATCTTCAAACATACAGATGGGAAACTAAAACTAACCTTTGCTTCTAAACATACTCCAGATGGATCATCCAATACACTGTATGGTAGGAAGGAGCTTCGAGGTACAAGAGGGGGAGCATCATTCTATGGTGGACCTGAAACAAATGCATCAGGGTTAACTCAGTGTATTTAGTCCATTGGAAACCAAACGGTATAATCCTTCTGTACACTATGCATGCACACCATTTCTTAGTTGGCAATTTTTTTTGAAGTAAATGACAATGCATCAATTGACCCATTAATCAAGGAACAAAAGCTCTAAGCTTCAAGGTGCCTAACCTTACGTATTCACGAAGTATCAACGAAGTTACTAAGCAAGTTAGCATATGATGGAAAGAAGGAACATCAAAAAGGGAAACCAGTTCAACCATATAATGCGACATGCTACTGATGATGGTATATGGAAAGGCACATGACCGAGTAAATCATGATGCAGTCATCAGTTTAACTGAATTATTGGATGTGTCGGTTTTATGGCATGAATTGAGATAACTACTACTCCTCTGTTCGGAATTACTTGTCTCGGAAATGGATGTATCTAGAACTAAAATACATCTAGATACATCCATTTCTGGTTCCTGGTGGCGGCCCGCCTGACTACTGCGTCGCAGCTCCGGGCAGTGTCTCGGGGCTGCGGTGCTTCTCTTCCGGCCGTGTCTTCGATGGGGACCTCGCCCTTCCTCACCTTGTACATGCCGTGGTGGAGCGGTACTTCATCTCACTCATTGATGGCGGCGAAGATCGGCGGCATGGCGCTGTGGAGGCTCGCCGCCCGATGCGCGGAGATGGACTCACGCAGGAGGAGGTTGCTGTCTGGCGTCATGGTGACGTCGATGGCAGAGTGGCCAGTCAAGGTAGAAGCCTCAATATGATCTGAAGACGGACCTGTGGAAGATGGCGGTGACGACACACGAGTGCGTCTGACCGGATTGTGCCCCAGACCCGGTATGTGGCTCGGCTGGGGCTTCCGAATATGTTTCGGTTTCCGGCTTTTGATGTTAGGCTTAGGTGAGTGGTTTGGGTAGTGGCCCAGCTAGCACCCCTTCATCATTTTGGATAGAAGTAGCGGCATGTGTTGCCAAGATGGTGGATTCAGACTCATTGTTGTAATACTTTGTAAGGTCCTGAGAATAATCAATAAAGTGGCCGTATGCATCTCCCAGATGCAGAGGCCGGGGGTCATCCTCCTTTTCTAAAAAAAAAGATACATCCATTTCTGCGACAAGTAATTCCGAACGGAGAAAGCAATATTTAGAATCACATCGTTTTGAAACTTGCTGTTGAATTTGGGCTTGAAATTCATACCATTAGTGCTGTCAATTTTCTACGACTCTTCAAACTGAGGCTGGATCGCTCTGAGTTCAGGAAGAAAAAGGGTTGAGACTTCAAATTTTTCACCACAAGCGTCTCCATGACGCCAAATAATGAAGTCAGTGCCCTGCTAATGTTCAACTGGAACTAGGAAACATCACAAATACACATAGGATAGTTAGGTCCCTGATCTAGCTTCATCTCGTCATCGAAGCCTGGAATTGTTGATAAATGAACAGCCATCAGTGAATCAAAAGTAGTTCCTAAAAGTTCCTTTATCTGCTGCAAAAGAATTAGATAGTTGTGTTCACATGATCATCATCAACCTAAATTGCTTCAAAAAAATCATTAACGCAATCAATGAGTAGGTTAGTCATAAATTCCTACTGGCCTTGCCAACACTGACCACACTGAAGTAAAAAAAATATGCAAAGTAAAATAGAAGCTGAAAAGCTTAAATACAATGAGCAAAGGAATCATATGGTCTTTGACGGTGCCACTATGTTGCATGTGTCCATTAGCACTTGCGCGCCTCAAAACTCAAAACGGAACATATTACCAGAAACTCTCCCCATCCTGCATCCCCCTCCCCCGGAGGGAACCCTAGCGCTCGCTGCGGAGGAGGCGAGCCCACGACCGGCAGGGCTGTTCTTTTGGGAGCAACGAACTAATTGGGTTTCTGTTTGGGTGGATTCTACATGTCCAATTAGACCATAAAATTCCACCGGAATTAAGCCCTGATTGATTCCTTATTAATGGAGATTTGTTTTGAGTTTAAGAAACTTATTTATTTAAGTTGTGAGACATTGCAAGACAACCAAACACTATTTCATAACTAGGACTTTCAGACAACTTTTTGTTAAGGCTCGATGGCAAGCACGCCCAAACACTATTTCGTAATTAGGGTTTTTGGACAACTTGGTGTTAAGGCTCGAGACGATCATTGCATGTGATTTTCCTTCCGGAAAAAGATGAGCCAAGCCATTTTTACCAAAAAGGCTTTCGCCAGCCAAGCCATTTTTTGCGTTAGCAAACCACTTCATCTCATGTGACATGTCGGCGTCTATTTCAAAAACAACCTTCTAGTAATTGAATGAACGCTACCGTTTTTTGGTATTAATTTTTTCTTTTGTATGGAGTGATAGGTAAGGTAATAACACCGAGGAAAGCCACATAAGTACGGAAGGCTTCAACACCACATCACTTACTTCAAATCGGGGAATAGACACGAGCACTCTCTGAGTGGGAACTGATGATGGCGGCCGTTGATGTTGCTTCGCTCACTACAGGATTGCGTAGTGTTGACCTACTAATTTGGTTGATGGTGATTTCATACGTCTTGGACTTTGCCTAGCATTGGAACGCCTTCCTTTCTCACGGTTGGGGGGGTACCTGCTTGGGACACTTGCTCGCCCAGGTGTTTGCGCAGCCGGATACGAGTCTGATCCCACTTTTTCTTTTTTGACAGAGGGTCTGATCCCACATATTCCCACTTAGCGTTGACATCTACTTTGACATAGGAGACTATAAGATGGTATGACCATTTAACATTATATATGCTGTTTTTTGTGTAGATAATGGTAAGATTTCCCAACGGCGAGAGAAGGCAGCAGAGCTTCCGTCACACGGACACAATAAGAAAAATCTACAAGTATGTTAATTCCTTGGGCAAACCTGGCATAGGACAGTATATATCAACAATTCTAAGGAGAGTTACCCAAGGAAAACCTATACGGGCATCAGCAGCTAGAGATGTCTTTGAGATGCAGGTTTCCATCCGAGTGTGATGCTGTACATTGATCAACTTCAGTAAAACATGCTGTAACAACGAAACTGAATGCAAATTTGATGCAAATCATGTAATACAAACATGCCGAGGTATACATGATTACATGTAGACAAATTATCTTATTTGTTTGAATGCAAGCAGCTAATTAATTTCATCACCATTTGCCATATATGTCTCAACAGCCATCATATATTGTAGGGTGTCACAGACAGCCCATTTAGGCTTTGCACATACATCAGTTTACAACACAAGCAGGGGTCTGAGATTACAACAACATGAGTTCACGGTGCCACGTCTGGGTCCCTAAATCACACCATCCAAGTCCAAAAGGAGTAATGAATTACAACAACACAGGTTGGTTGGATTGTAACCATCATTATTGATGAATATAAACTGGTGCAATGCATGCATATCGCTCACAGCCTGGCCCTGGCTGATACTGCTGAGGAGCTTGCAATTGCAGGTGGTACCTCATCCCCATCATCCAATGGTTTCATCTCCTGCTGCGCCTCGTTAGAGACGAACACAGACCAACCAATGTATCCTTTGACAGCATGGGCATGAAGTCCATGCATCTCCCCCGACTTCCTTTTCAGCTCCGCAATTCTTTGATCCAACTCCTGCGTCTGGGTTGGGGAACCATCGAGCTCTTCCACCATCTTCTCTATCTCCGCGATCAGCAGCCGCTGCTTCAACGCATGCTTCCTCAAACGTTGCAAAGACTTGGAACGCTCATGGAAAAGGGACATGAAGCTGACCGCGAGAAGACGTTGGACATCATCGTGATCGATGCCAATAAAAGCAGAAGCCACGGCACCGCCTCGGATGACCGTGGCACCGTCATCTAACCGCCTGCTCCTCTGCCTAGGCGGGACGGGCAGAACTTCAAATGGAGTGCCTCCGAACTCACAGGGGAAATGCTGTCTCATCGTGATAACGGCCAGCATCGCCGCATCCTGCAGGGCGTCGAAGAGGTGGTCGCGCGTAGCTTCCAATTTAACCGACCAGCCAGAGCGCTGCTGTAGCTTGATCCATACTCGATGCCCAGTAACCTGATCCTGACAGGTGATCAGTTCTTCCAGAAACCTTGGTTGGGAAAATCCACCCAGGTGGCTGATGGCAATCTGCAGGAATGACAACCAGCCACCACCTGACAGCTCGTCGTCGCTCATGACTCGTGGATGTAGTCCCTGCAGCCAGTAAATGATGGGATCAGCGTCGCCAATAGTCAACTCAGCACTCAGCAGTATAAAAGGGAAAAAGAAGTCAATGTTTCAAAGCTGTAGTTGTATATATAATCTTATAAACCCGGGCATATAGTCTACAAATATTGCATGAAGCAACACCAAATACCCTGCAACCACCGCAAAGCAAACATAACACCTCATTACATTAATTAAGAGCATCTCCAACAAATGAGGTAAAACAGCAGCAGTGCAAAAAATTGTCAATTGGGGCCCAAAAACCAGTTACAACAGATGACGCATCTCTATTTTGTGATGAAATTTTTTGGGGCAACCTCAAATTTTAGCTGCTGCTGCATATTTGCAGCGCCACTAGCGGCTGCCCAAATTTTTTTACAGCTGTGGCTGGTCACCCCGGGTATAAAAAATGAAGACCAAAAACCGAACCTGAAAAGACCGAATAAAAACCGGTTTGCAAAACTACAGGACCAGACTAAGTACGGTCAAATCGGTCCTCTATTATGCAGGACCGAATAGTCCATATAGACCGATTTAAAAGCCCACACGCACAACACAATATCCAGGTCATGTTTATCTAATCTTCTGTAAAAAATAATCTAACTTGAAAAGGTGACTGCAGTTTAGGAGGCACTGACCTGTTCAAACGCAGACAACCAACTATCGACTTCGGTGCTTGCGTTTCCAGAGGATCTCATTTCATCATCATAAAGATCATCCATATGATCCAATAACCCATCCTGGCACAAGTAAACTAAGCGTTAGGTGTTTCAGGCACAAGACATGAGGATAATGCTTGAAGGCCAATCACTTAGAAACGAAGTTGGTTAGCACAAAAGTGTCTTTCTCCAGTGCCCTCCGGCCTCATGTTTCCAGATAATCTTGAAACACAGAGATGAGAAACTAAGCTAACCTTTCCTCCTGAATATTCTTCTGGTCCATTTTCCGATATATTGTATGGTTCAAATGAACTTTGAGGCAACAAATGGTGAGCAGCCATCTCTGGTGGACCTGAAACAAATGTCGCATCAGGGTTAACTCACAGTGTATTTAGTCCCATTGGAAATAGGCATGCAATTCAACCATACCTAAACATGCTACTGATGACGATATGTGAAAACTGAAAAGGAACATGACCGAGCAAAACTCGATAAAGAGTTATCAGCCTAATTGAATTATTGGATGCCTCAGTTTTATACCATGCATTGACATAATTACTAATATCTACAATCACATCAGTTTGGAACTTGCCTTCAAATTTGGGCTTGAAATGCAGGCGAGTAGCGCTATCAACTTGCTCTGACTCTCCAAGGTGAGGCTCGACTACTCTGTGTTCAGGAACAGAAGGGATTGAGGCTTGAAAATTA
The DNA here is from genome assembly GCF_003073215.2 of Triticum urartu. Lineage (NCBI taxonomy): Eukaryota > Viridiplantae > Streptophyta > Magnoliopsida > Poales > Poaceae > Triticum > Triticum urartu. The sequence goes on along the minus strand of NC_053026.1, from coordinate 453,692,845 downwards.
TCGCCACAGGCGTCTCCATGACACCCATTAATGAAGTTGGTGCCCTGCCAATGTTCAACTGGAACTAGTAAACATCACAAATACACATATATATCTAGGATACCGAGGAATAGGGAAAATAACCTTCATGCTTCTAATAGGTCCCTGACCTAGCTTGACCTCATCCTCGGAGCCTGGAAGTGTAGATAAAGGAACGGGCATTGAATCAAAAGAAGCTTTCCCGCGAACTGCTGATCCTGAAAGTTCCTTTCTCTGCTGCTGCAAAAAAAATGTTTCAAAAAATCATCAACCTAAAACATGAATAGATTAATCTTAAGTTCTCAGTGCTACTGAGTTTCGTCAAAAAACTTTAGGTTGATGTTCATTTCTCGCGAGTGATACTAATACAAAAAGGAAAAACATAAATTCCACACTTTCTTTTTCCGGAACACATAAGAGCTTTGCATGTTGATTCATTAAGGAATGGAGGAAAAACAGTACAAAGTAGAGTTTATAAATAAGCAGGCAGAGCCGCTGATCCACCAGCACTGGCACTAATAGCTACTGATCACTAGTTTCTCTGTTGCCTAACCCTTTGCCTACTCCTACTGTAGTGATCCCACGCATGGACCAAGAGGTTCCACTCACCCAAAATCCTAGAAACCACAGCAGGTTCAATGGCGGCATGTTATCAAAAACACGACTATTTCGTTCTTTCCAGAGGTGAAAGATGATCAGAGCGACGAGGGTGTTGACCTCCTTTTTTTTTCTTCTACGAGGCACTCCACTGTGAACCTGCTCCCACCAGTCTACTAAAGCTGAATTAGCTTGCGGCACGGCACCACCAAATCAAGTTGTCTGAACACCTGAAACCAAACTGCCCTTGAGAATGGCCATTGGATAAGAAGGTGGTTTAGCGTCTCCGGCACTTGATCACATAGGGGTGCAGGCAGTAGGGTGGGGGAGCCCTCTGTAAATTAAGCGATCAGCTGTCCAACACCGATTATGAATGGCGAGCCAACCAAACAATTTCAGATGCAATGGTGCAGAGGAATTTTACAGCTGCTTCGCGCCTGGCAGCAACGAAAAATGCCCTGTATCCAGTTTTGGCCGGAGTAAACACCACTCTCCGTCCAGATCCAGCTAAAACGGTCCTTAATATTAGTCATCGAGTGACGTTGACGGCTGGTCAATATCCAGAATTCGCAGAATTGAACGATCATCGCAGCTGAGAAATCTCCCTTGATGCCTGCGATCCGAGCAATCATCCGGCCGGCCGGCCCTCTCCCCCTTCGGTTAGCTCGCTCGTCCCCCATAGGCGACAAGCAAACCCTAGCCCCCCTCCCCACCCCTCTCCCCTCCCACCGCCGTCGGCGTGGAGAGTGGCGCGGGGGCTCTTGACGGCGGCGATGCGGCTCTGCCGGCGTTAGTCCGGCTCAGGTGGTCATCGGTGCGGCGGTGCAGCAGTTGGCTGCGGGGCAGTGTGGTGGTGCGGGCGTGGCCGGTGGCGCCTACTCGGCCCAGATCTAGGCCCCATCTGGGTCAGGGCGGGCCAGCTGTTTGTTGCCAGGCGGCAATGCTCCCTGGAGGTGGAGGTGGTGCGTCGGCGGTCTCCGGGTGGTGGCGGCGCTGTCAGCCGGCATGTTGCAGCGTGGAGGCGGGGGCTTTGTGGGCCTCGTCTGGGCCCGGCCGGGCCAGTAGGGGCCTGGTGTGTCCCCGTTGCCACGTCTGGTCGGCTGCCGCGAGGGCAGTGGAGGTTGTTCCCTCCCGCACGGCTATGTTGTTGTTGTCCCCATTTTCGCTATCACCTCCTCTTTCCTCTAGGCTTCGTGTCCGGTGACCACAGTCAGACGACGAGGAGGGTGCCATGATCGTGGTGACGCATGCTGGTGGGCGGCAAGTTGGGTGGAGCACTCCAGATCGGCCGGCAACGACGCGGTGACACCTGCGGGTGCTGCCGTTCCTTCCTGAAGGGCCTCGGGTATACCCCTTTCCCGCTGCCCTCCGTGTATCGAGGGAAACCCTAGGAGTAGTCCGGGCAGCAACGGCATCATCGTCGCTTTCCTTCTTGAAGGTCTTGCTCGGTACACGGTGATTTGGAGGCTAGGAGCGCGGTGGGACTTCTCCAGAGGGAGCAGTGGTTCCGGTCATCTTCGTTTTGTCGATCTGCCGGTGTTGGCATTTGTTTTTCTCTTCTTCCTCTCATTTTTCTTTTGGGCTTGGTTGTGCTACACCCCAGCAAGCTTGTTGTATCGTGTGGTTGGCCGTTGCTTTATAATATAAAGCAGGGGAAACCCTTTATCATCGGATGCCTATGATCCATGCATTGGAGAAGAGCCGCCTTACCAGATAGCTTCCTCGACGCAATAGATGATGAATCAAAAAGATCTGGTTCCAGCTCCTTGGGAGCAGCTATGCAACCATCTGTCTATTCAGAACTTTGCAGCGTTATCGTTCCCCAACGTGCATATAGTTGAGGCGTGGAGCATTGTCGTAGCCTCCGACAAGACATTAACGGTCAAACCTTGCCACGACCTAGCATCGTCAACCCTGGCCTACCACGGCCACCTGATTCTGAGAGCAGCATTCAGAAGCCGCTGGTTATGAATTCCGAGGCCCCCATATTCGATCGGCCAATAAACCATTTCCCATGCAATCTTGAAGTGTCCACGCTTTTCTTCCTCTAGTCTTCTCCAAAGGAAGTCACAACAGATTTTCTCAATTTTCTTGATAACCCATGGGTGTAGATCAAATGATAGCATATGGTAAACTGATGTTGCTATGAGAACACATTTGATCAAGATGACGTTGAATAGTAGGTTGCCCTTCCATGCTGGCATGTGGTTTGCCACACAGTTAGCCAGTTTCATGAGCTCCTCTTTCCTCAATGGTCCCATGCTCAAGGGTAGGCCTAAGTAAGTGCAAGGGAACAAACCAATTGTACATGGCAAATCCACCGGGAGGTCCTTGTTCACCTCCGGGCCACATCTGATAGGGATGAATGAGCTCTTGGCCAAATTGACAAAAAGATCAGAGGCATCACCAAAGATGCCCAACATATCAGCCACAACTCTTAGCTCGAACCGGTCTGGTCTAACGAACATGGCCATTTCAGCAAAAAGGGAGAGCATGTGCTTAATTCCCACATGCCACATCCAAGAACGATTTCAGCAGTCTCACCTCTTCCACATGGACAAACATCATTGGGGAGATTGGATCACCTTGTCTTAGGCCACCAGCATGCCAAACTGTGCTCCCAGGGCAACAATTTATCACAATCCAAGTAGAAGAGGAGGCAAGAATTGAGGATATTAAAATCGCCACATGGGTCCACATCCCCTGTGTTCCAGAATTTCCAAGAGGAAGGGCCAAGGCGCCGAATCAAAGGCTTTCACCACATCTAATTTTAGGAATAAGGCAGCAGGCACCCTGCTTTCGATGCAAAGTTTTTATAGCGTGGTGGACCAAGGCGAAGTTGTCTTGAATGCACCGCCTCCCGAAGAATGCACTTTGATTGTGTGGGATAAGCTGATCAAGTTTCAGTACTAGCTTGTTGGCGAAAGCCTTAACGATGATTTTTGTAGCACTGTGGATGAGACTGATTGGCCTGAAATCAGTGATATCCACCGCCCCCTCCCACTGCGACGGCTGACGGGAGGGTGGAGCGTAGCACTTGCGCCTGCCACGGCCACGGCCACGGCGATGAATCTGCTGAAGTGAACATCAGGAAGGCACAAGCACGATCCTCGTCCAAGTCTGCAACAAGCGCCTGGTTGGGGTCAGCATTCGGGGTTAGGGGTGTGGTCTCTGTCCACACCAAGCTTCTGACAGGAGAGTGTGAGCACAATGGAGAAGACATGGCCAGTGCCTCTCTACCAGGTGAGCGAACGGGAGTGGAGGTTGGTGAGCATCTGCCGCCCACGACCTCAGCGTTTGGCGCCACAATTGCCTGCACAGGCGAACACCGAACGGAGACCACCAGGGCGCTCCTCGGGATCCACCATTGCCACCTGAACCGATTGAATTGGGCAGTGGCGTCTCCTCTGCAGAAGGATCAGCCAGAGAGAAACGAACAACAAACCCTCGGGAAGGATCCACCCGACCCAACGCCCTACCCTAGCCCTAGGGGTCCATGCCCGCTGGAGGCCGGCGGCGGCGCACCGATTTCGCTCGAGATGGGGGTCAAGTCGGACGCACGCACCTCAGATTTGGAGGAGCCGAGCACGGCGTCGGCGAGGGCGCTGAGGGGGTTGGCGGAGGAGGACGATCCCGCCGCCGCACAGCCGGCGCGACCGGCCACCAGATAGCGCATGCTCATCCCCGCCGGCCGCCGACCACGCCGACCGCGTGTCCACACTAGTAACCGACGGCGGCGTCGGGGCGCTGCTGGGTTGGGAAAAGGCGGCCCGATCGGGGGGTTTTGACTTTTGATTGATGCGGCACTTGTCTCGGGCCCTGTCTACGGCTATCATCGGCGATTAGGGCTCCTTGTCCGATGCCACTTGCCCACCGGCCCCGCGTGGGAATTGCGATGGCCCATTTTGAGTTGCACGAATTTCGTGCCAAATTTTATGAGAATTTTGACACAAATAACCGAAGAGGGCAATTTTCACATATTTCAAACGAAACACAATTTCCCCCAAAAAATAGCCATGATTTCGGCTATACCTTGTACCGTCACTACAAACTCAAATACATGTATCGGGAATTAAACATGTCTACTCTTCCTACCAAGCGAAATAGGTTTCATTTTTTATTTGCTTTCTCGAAACAATTTTTTTGTTCAATCTTTCGGAAATGATCCAAATAGGCCACTCATCAGTGTTTTGTGTGTGCGACTACGTAGAGCCACTAAGAGCGTGCATCATTTGGTAGATCGTCACAACATAAGCAACTTTCTTGTTTGAGTTTGAGTTGCGAGAACCTTATAAGAGCACACTATTTCGTAATTAGAGCTCTCGGACGTTGGCCTGGCCTTAAGGTTCGGGATGTTGATTGCATGTAAATTTCTTGTTTTAAAAATCTCTATTATCAGCCAGGCCATGTGTAAGCGTTATCAAACCACTCTATTTCATGTGACATGTCGGTGTCTATTCCCAAAAGAAAACCTTCTAGATATTAAATGCGCATAAGCTTTTGGTTATTGATTCATGGCTTTGTATGAGGTGTTAGGCAGCACCAATGCAAGCCACATAACTACGTAAAAGTCAAGAAATGTGAGGATATCCATTAAATAGGTCATAGACATGGACTGTCAACAACAACAACCTCAGAAATTGAATGTACGTAACTTCTTGGATGTTAATTTTTGATTTTGTATGGGGTGTTAGGTAAACTGATGCAAACCACGTAGCTATGTAAAAGGCCAAGCACTACCAGAACAATAAATGTATTTATACTACCAACAACTGCACAATGTGCAATACAAAGAGAAGAAATAAAAAAAAACTTCAATACAACACTCGGTTGAGTCATGTGGTTTTCACCTACTCCTTAATGAAGAAAATGATTAGATTAACTTATACTAGAGCACAAAAAATAATGTAGTTTCGTTCCCACAAACTCCCCAAGATGTGTAGGATAACTCAGTCAAATGAGTATCGATTGTCTTTTGGAATGGAATTTCACGAGGAAACCCGCCAGGATTTCAAAGAAATGGGACCCAAATCCGGCGAAGGATCGATGAACGGGTCCATGATCACAGACCACTGAAACTATTTCACTAAACTGCAACCTAAAAAGATGTGCTTAGACGTCTCATGCATTATGGTTAGCATAAAGAGGGCAAACGACACTATCTGTCGATCTTGGGTTCAAGTTGTGCTTAAGAAGGATTTTTATAAAACGAAGGTTCGAGACGAGTCTGACTTTGAATTAACAAAGTCATCAACCGGCAACTATGATTTTGACTACTTTATATCATTGCTCCAAAGTCAGATGCATGCTTGGGACTTAAACAAGCCTACTCTTCCTACAAATTGAATCCGGTTTACGTTTTTATTACTTTCTCAAAACAACATTATTTTATCCAATCTTTCACAAATTATCCTAATCAAGCAACTTGTTAGTGTTTTTTTGCGACCATGTAAACATTGTACTATGATGGACATAGACACCACCAATAGGAAAAGGGCCACTATGGAAGAGCGCCATTTGATGAGATCGCCACAATATATACAACCTGCTTGTTGGAGTTGAGTTGCGATAATGTTACAACTTACAAACAAACACTATTTTCTAATTAGAGTTCTTGGACGCCGACTTGGTATTAAGGCTCGAGATGTTGATTGCATGTAATTTGCATTTCAAAAATCTCTATTTTATCAAACCACTCCACTTCATGTCATATGTCAGCGTCTATCCCAAAACAACCTCCTAGAGATAAAATGCATCTAAGCTTTTGGCTATTAGTTACCGGTTTTGTATGGGGTGTTAAGCAATAATGATGCCAGCCACATAATTACGTAAAAGCCAAGCACTGTGAGGACTTCCATCAAATAGGTCATAGGCATCGCCATTCAATAACAAAAATAAAATAAAATGTAAGTTACTTTTTGGGTGCTAAATTTTTGGTTTTGTATGGGCTGTTAGCTAACCCCGACACAAGTCACGTAACTATGTAAAATACCGAGTACTACGAGCACTTCCATCAAATAGGTCATAGATGCCACCTTGATTTTAAAAGGTCCACTTGGGTCATGTATGTGATTTGATGAGGCTGCTGCAAGATAATACCTCGTTTCTTCTGGGTTGCAGAGGGAAACATTTAATTTTGCTAAAATAACTTGCAAGCACACACAATTAATTATTTTGGTATGATGGTTTTGTACGAATCTGCGTCAATGCTCAAGACGGTTGCATATACATTTCTTTGGGAAAATTTTCTGAATCTACACGAAGTTTTTAGGTACTAGATTTTGGTTTTGTAGTGTGTGTGCTAGGGCAACATGAACGCACGCAAGTGCAAATCTTCATGAGTTTGAGGAAAATATATAATTTTACTATGCAATCTTGCATGCACATCCAAAGATAATATTTTTCTAGTAAGGTTTTCAAGATGACATCGTATCAATGATCAAGGTGTTGGTTGCATATAGGGTGAAAGTGCATTTATCTATAAATGGTATTTTGGTGTGATGACAATGTGGTTAGTGGAATGAATGACAACTGAGAAGATTTATCTCAGATCATTGGTTCCGTGGATGTTTATTATGTGGATGATTGATCCCCCTCACACTACTAAAAGATCAAAGGTGTGGTTTTCTGGTGACTTGAAGGTTTTATTTTGGTTTGATTTGAATCGTAGGGAAACCGCACAATCAAGAGGGGTCAAGGTGGGAGAATCACGGTGTGGGAGCACTCTAAAACTATAGTACATTTGTCTTTCGACACCTACCACCAAAAAGGGAGCCTTTCATTCATATGTACGCTCTTTGTGTCCATGGGAAATGCGGATAGTCTCTAGAAACCCCATGTGAGCGGGGTCTTTGACCCATCCGCATGAGCTAGTGCACTGCTCTCTGGATACCCCATGTGGACAAGGTCTTTGACCCCTGTGCGTATGGGGTATTACATTCGCCTCTGAACACCCCATATGCATGAGGTAGTGTTTTCGCCCCTCGGCACCCTCGTGTGCACGGGGGTCCAATGGCAGGAAACAACTACAAAATTGGAAACACTATAAGTGACACCCTTCTTCCTCCTCCAACCGTAATCATTTTGCCTTGTTGAGCCTCCACTATTACTAACCTCTATTTTACTCATATATCTCAATACCTCCACCCAAACTTGTTGATACTTTGGGATTGAGTGAGCAAGGCCCGATCTACATTTTGGCCAAACCAATTCGAGTTTCCCATGAGATTTCATCACCAACAACTTGTTAGTCTTGGATCCTAGGTTCCTGGGTGGTTAGTGTTCCTCCAGAAGCTTTCTTGGTCGTGGTGTGTGCTACCTCTTTTAGCACTGTGTTGGTTTTCCCCGAAGAGGAAGGGATGATGCAGCAAAGTAGCATAAGTATTTCCCTCAGTTTTTGAGAACCAAGGTATCAATCCAGTAGGAGGCTACGCGCGAGTCCCTCGTACCTACACAAAACAAATAAATCCTCGCAACCAACGTAAATAGGGGTTGTCAATCCCTATAGGGCCACTTACGAGAGTGAGATCTGATAGATATGATAATATAATATTTTTGGTATTTTTATGATAAAGATTCAAAGTAAAATAAAAGCAAAGTAAATAGCAGAGCAAATAACTAAGCAGTAGGAGATTGATATGATAAAGATAGACCCGGGGGCCATAGGTTTCACTAGTGGCTTCTCTCGAGAGCATAAGTATTCTACGGTGGGTGAACAAATTACTGTTGAGCAATTGACAGAATTGAGCATAGTTATGAGAATATCTAGGTATGATCATGTATATAGGCATCACGTCCGAGAGAAGTAGACCGACTCCTGCCTGCATCTACTACTATTACTCCACTCATCGACCGCTATCCAGCATGCATCTAGAGTATTAAGTTAAAAACAGAGTAACGCCTTAAGAAAGATGACATGATGTACAGGGATAGACTCATGCAATATGAAGAAAACTCCATCTTGTTATCCTCGATGGCAACAATACAATACGTGCCTTGTTGCCCTTACTGTCACCGGGAAAGGACACCGCAAGATTGAACCCAAAGCTAAGCACTTCTCCCATTGCAAGAAAGATCAATCTAGTAGGCCAAACCAAATTGATAATTCGAAGAGACTTGCAAAGATAACCAATCATACATAAAAGAATTCAGAGAAGATTCAAATGTTATTCATAGATAGACTTGATCATAAACCCACAATTCATTGGGCTCAACAAACACACCACAAAAAGAAGATTACATCAAATAGATCTCCACAAGAGAGGCTCCACAAGAGAGGGGGAGAACATTGTATTGAGATCCAAAAAGAGAGAAGAAGCCATCTAGCTACTAACTATGGACCCGTAAGGTCTGAGTAAACTACTCACACTTCATCGGAGAGGCTAGGTGTGATGTAGAAGCCCTCCGTGATCGATGCCCTCCGGCGGAGCTCCGGAACAGGCCCCAAGATGGGATCTCGTGGATACAGAAAGTTGCGGCGGTGGAATTAGTTTTTGGCTCCGTATCTGATCGTTTGGGGGTACGTGGTATATATAGGAGGAAGAAGTACGTCGGTGGAGCAGGGGGCCCACGAGGGTGGAGGGCGCGCCTGGGGGGGTAGGGCGCCCCCCTACCTCGTGGCCTCCTGTTACGTGTCTTGACGTAGGGTCCAAGTCTCCTGAGTTGTATTCGATGGAGTTGTATTCGATGAGAAAATCACGTTCCCGAAGGTTTCATTCCGTTTGGACTCCGTTTGATATTCCTTTTCTTCGAAACCCTAAAACAGGCAAAAAACAGCAATTCTGGGCTGGGCCTCCGGTTAATAGGTTAGTCCCAAAAATAATATAAAAGTGGATAATAAAGCCCAATAATGTCCAAAACAGTAGATAATATAGCATGGAGCAATCAAAAATTATAGATACATCGGAGACGTATCAAGCATCCCCAAGCTTAATTCCTGCTCGTCCTCGAGTAGGTAAATGATAAAAACAGAATTTTTGATGCGGAGTACTACTTGGCATAATTTTAATGTAATTCTTCTTAATTGTGGTATGAATATTCAGATCCGAAAGATTCAAGACAAAAGTTCATATTGACATAAAAATGATAATACTTCAAGCATACTAACAAAGCAATTATGTCTTCTCAAAATAACATGGCTAAAGAAAGTTATCCCTACAAAATCATATAGTCTGGCTATGCTCTATCTTCACCACACAAAATATTTAAATCATGCACAACCTCGATGACAAGCCAAGCAATTGTTTCATACTTTTGACATTCTCAAAACTTTTTCAATCTTCACGCAATACATGAGCGTGAGCCATGGATATAACAATATAAGTGGAATAGAGTGGTGGTTGTGGAGAAGACAAAAGGGGGAAGATAGTCTCACATCAACTAGGCGTATCAATGGGCTATGGAGATGCCCATCAATAGATATCAATGTGAGTGAGTAGGTATTGCCATGCAACGGATGCACTAGAGCTATAAGTATATGAAAGCTTAAAAAGAAACTAAGTGGGTGTGCATCCAACTTGCTTGCTCATGAAGACCTAGGGCAATTTGAGGAAGCCCATCATTGGAATATACAAGCCAAGTTCTATAATGAAAGATTCTCACTAGTATATGAAAGTGATAACATGAGAGACTCTCTACTATGAAGATCATGGTGCTACTTTGAAGCACAAGTGTGGTAAAAGGATAGTAACATTGTCCCTTCTCTCTTTTTCTCTCATTTTATTTTTATTTTTTTGGGCCTTTTCTCTTTTTTTATTTGGGCTTCTTTGGCCTCCTTTATTTATTTTTCGTCAGGAGTCTCATCCCGACTTGTGGGGGAATCATAGTCTCCATCATCCTTTCCTCACTGGGACAATGCTCTAATAATGATGATCATCACACTTTTATTTTTCTTACAACTCAACAATTACAACTCGATACTTAGAACAAAATATGACTCTATATGAATGCCTCTGGCGGTGTACCGGGATATGCAATGATGCATGAGTGACAAGTATGAAAGAATTATGAATGGTGGCTTTGCCACAAATACTATGTCAACTACATGATCATGCTAAGCAATATGACAATGATGGAGTGTGTCATAAACGGAACGGTGGAAAGTTGCATGGCAATATATCTCAGAATGGCTATGGAAATGCCATAATAGGTAGGTATGGTGGCTGTTTTGAGGAAGGTATATGGTGGGTGTATGATACCGGCGAAAGGTGCGCGGTATTAGAGAGGCTAGCAAAGGTGGAAGGGTGAGAGTGCGTATAATCCATGGACTCAACATTAGTCATGAAGAACTCATATACTTATTGCAAAAATCTACAAGTTATCAAAGCAAAGTATTATGTGCATGCTCCTAGGGAGATAGATTGGTAGGAAAAGACCATCGCTCGTCCCCGACCGCCACTCATAAGGAAGACAATCAATAAATAAATCATGCTCCGACTTCATCACATAACGGTTCACCATACGTGCATGATATGGGAATCACAAGCTTCGACACAAGTATTTCTCAAATTCACAACTACTCAACTAGCATGACTTTAATATCACCATCTCCATATCTCAAAACAATTATCAAGTATCAAACTTCTCGTAGTATTCAACACACTCATAAGAGAGTTTTATTATTAATCTTGCATACCAAGCATATTAGGATTGTAAGCAAATTATCATGCTATTTAAGACTCTCAAAATAATCTAAGTGAAGCATGAGAGATCAATAGTTTCTATAAAAAAATCCACCATCGTGCTCTAAAAGATATAAATGAAGTACTAGAGCAAAATTATATAACTCAAAAGATATAAGCGAAGCACATAAAGTATTCTAAAAAATTACAAATCATGTATGGCTCTCTCAAAAGGTGTGTACAGCAAGGATGATTGTGGTAAACTAACAAGCAAAGACTCAAATCATACAAGACGCTCCAAGCAAAACACATATCACATGGTAAATAAAAATATAGCTCCAAATAAAGTTACCGATAGAAGTAGACGAAAGAGGGGATGCCTTCCGGGGCATCCCCAAGCTTTGGCTTTTAGGTGTCCTTAGATTATCTTGAGGGTGCCATGGGCGTCCCCAAGCTTAGGCCCTTTCCACTCCTTGTTCCATAATCCATCAAATCTTTACCCAAAACTTGAAAATTTCACAACACAAAACTTAAAGTAGAAAATCTCGTGAGCTCCGTTAGCGAAAGAGAATAAAAGATCACTTCAAGGTACTGTAATGAACTCATTCTTTATTTATATGGGTGTACCTACTGCATTCCAACTTCTCTATGGTTTATAAACTATTTTACTAGCCATAGATTCATCAAAATAAGCAAACAACACACGAAAAACAGAATCTGTCAAAAACAGAATAGTCTGTAGTAATCTGTAGCTAGCGCAAGATCTGGAACCGCAAAAATTCTAAAATAAATTGCTGGATGTGAGGAATTTATCTATTAATCATCTTCAAAAAGAATTAACTAAATAACACTTTCCAAATAAAACTGACAGCAGTTCTCGTGAGCGCTAAAGTTTCTATTTTTTACAGCAAGTTCAACAAGACTTTCCCCAAGTCTTCCCAACGGTTCGACTTGGCACAAACACTAATTAAACACAAAAAAACACAACCAAAACAGAGGCTATATAAATTATTTATTGAATAATAGTAAGGATAAATATTGGGTTGTCTCCCAACAAGCGCTTTTCTTTAAAGCCTTATAGCTAGGCATAATATTTCAATGATGCTCACATAAAAGACAAGAATTGAAGCACAAAGAGAGCATCATAAAACATGTGACAAACACATCTAAGTCTAACATACTTCCTATGCATAGGCATCTTATAGGCAAACAAATTATCAAGGCAAACAAAAACTAGCATATGCAAGGAAGCGGAAAGAAACAATAGCAATCTCAACATAACGAGAGGTAATTTAGTAACATGAAAATTTCTACCACCATATTTTCCTCTCTCATAATAATTACATGTAGGATCATAAGAAAATTCAACAAAATAGCTATCACACAAAATATTTTCAACATGATCCACATGCATGCAAAGTTGACACTCTTCCAAAATAGTGGGATTAACATTAACTAAAGTCATGATCTCTCCAGACCCATTTTTATCAAAAAAATCATAAGATTGAACATTCTCCAAATATGTGGGATCTAAAGTTGACACTCTTCCAAACCCACTTTCAATAGAATTGCAAACACTATTATCAATCTCATATTCATCATGGGGCTTAAATAAATTTTCAAGATCAAAAGAAGAATCACCCCAATCATGATCATTGCAACAAGTAGAGGACATAGCAAAACTAGCATCCCCAAGCTTAGGGTTTTGCATATTATTAGCACAATTTGCATAAATAGAATTTATAATAAAATCATTGCAATCATGCTTTTTATTCAAAGATCTATCGTGAATCGCTTCATAAAGTAATTCATCACACTTTTCAGATTCACGAATTTCAAGCAAAACTTCATAAAGATAATCTAGTGCACAAAACTCACTAGCAATTGGTTCATCATAATTGGATCTCTTAAAAAGATTAGCAAGTGGATGAATCCATTGATCTTACGTTCTCTGTTTAGTAATAAATAAACAACTATCCCAACCATACGAGCAAACAAGAAACGGGCAAAAAGAGGCAAATAGAGAAAGAGAGGGAGGATAGAGAGAGAGGGCGAATAAAACGACAAGGGTGAAGTGGGGGAGAGGAAAACGAGAGGCAAGTGGCAAATAATGTAATGCGGGAGATAAGGGTATGTGATGGGTACTTGGTATGTTGACTTTTGCGTAGACCTCCCTGGCAACGGCGCCATAAATTCTTCTTGCTACCTCTTTTAGCACTACGTTGGTTTTCCCCGAAGAGGAAGGGATGATGCAGCAAAGTAGCGTAAGTATTTCCCTCGGTTTTTGAGAACCAAGGTATCAATCCAGTAGGAGGCTACGCGTGAGTCCCTCGTACCTGCACAAAACAAATAAATCCTCGTAACCAACGCAAATAGGGGTTGTCAATCCCTATAGGGCCACTTACGAGAGTGAGATCTGATAGATATGATAAGATAATTTTTTTGGTATTTTTATGATAAAGATGCAAAGTAAAATAAAAGCAAAGTAAATAGCAAAGTAAATAACTAAGTAGTAGGAGATTGATATGATAAAGATAGACCCGGGGGCCATAGGTTTCACTAGTGGCTTCTCTTGAAAGTATAAGTATTCTACGGTGGGTGAACAAATTACTGTTGAGCAATTGACAGAATTGAGCATAGTTATGAGAATATCTAGGTATGATCATGTATATAGGCATCACGTCCGAGACAAGTAGACCGACTCCTGCATGCATCTACTACTATTACTCCACTCATCGACCGCTATCCAGCATGCATCTAGAGTATTAAGTTAAAAACAGAGTAACGCCTTAAGCAAGATGACATGATGTATAGGGATAGACTCATGCAATATGAAGAAAACCCCATCTTGTTATCCTCGATGGCAACAATACAATACGTGACTTGCTGCCCTTACTGTCACCGGGAAAGGACACCGCAAGATTGAACCCAAAGCTAAGCACTTCTTCCATTGCAAGAAAGATCAATCTAGTAGGCCAAACCAAACTGATAATTCGAAGAGACTTGCAAAGATAACCAATCATACATCAAAGAATTCAGAGAAGATTCAAATATTATTCATAGATAAACTTGATCATAAACCCACAATTCATCGGTCTCAACAAACACACCGCAAAAAGAAGATTACATCAAATAGATCTCCACAAGAGAGGGGGAGAACATTGTATTGAGATCCAAAAAGAGAGAAGAAGCCATCTAGCTACTAACTATGGACCCGTAGGTCTGAGGTAAACTACTCACACTTCATCGGAGAGGCTATGGTGTTGATGTAGAAGCCCTCCGTGATCGATGCCCCCTCCGGCGGAGCTCCGGAACAGGCCCCAAGATGGGATCTCGTGGATACAGAAAGTTGCGGCGGTGGACTTTTTGGCTCTGTATCTGATCGTTTGGGGGTACGTGGGTATATATAGGAGGAAGAAGTACGTCCGTGGAGCAACAGGGGGCCCACGAGGGTGGAGGGCTCGCCTGGGAGGGGGGGGGGGTAGGCGCGCCCCCTACCTCGTGGCCTCCTGTTACGTGTCTTGACGTAGGGTCCAAGTCTCCTGAGTTGTATTCGATGAGAAAATCTCGCTCCCGAAGGTTTCATCCCGTTTGGACTCCGTTTGATATTCCTTTTCTTCAAAACCCTAAAACAGGCAAAAAATAGCAATTCTGGGCTGGGCCTCCGGTTAATAGGTTAGTCCCAAAAATAATATAAAAGTGAATAATAAAGCCCAATAATGTCCAAAAGAGTAGATAATATAGCATGGAGCAATCAAAAAATATAGATACGTTGGAGACGTTTCAGTGTGCTTCAGAGACGTATGTAAAGGTGTGGTGGTCACCTTCAAGATCAACCCTGATGGTGTCCCGACTAGGGGGAGGGGGCTCTCATCATATTGACTTCTAGACTAATGGGCCGGGCCGAGGACCCCCATGTCGGTTATGTTCTGGGCCACTTCGGGCTGCCCATGACGATTGCAAGGAAGATCCAGAAGACTTGACGTATACAAGAAGACGTTGACTTCGTCGTGGAGGACTCTGTCTCCATGTACATAGCCAACTAGAGTCTTGTAAGCTTGAGACCCCATGTACCTATATAATCTGAGGGGCCCGGCTCGTTGAAACACATTTAATCGTGTGGTAGCTTCGTCTCTGCCGGCAGTGCCCTCATTGCCAACTCGAATGGCTACCTTGGCCAAGCCGAGCCCTTCACCCTAGGCCCAGCCGTCAGGCTCGACAACATGGACTATAGCACGGATTGGCATGGTGAGATTGAGAAACAGTATAATAGAGCCACCTACGAAGCCTCTCAGTGATTTGGCACTCTCATCCGTTGGATCACTCTAACGTACGTTTTAGATCAGCTCGGTCATCCACAGGTCGTTTAAGACCTCCCCGCAACGTTTCGCGGGCTGCTGCTCCGCAGAGTAACCTGCGGTTTCTGTCCGTAACCGGGCTGTAAAGGCCCAGGTCCAATGGAAGTTGCGAATCCAGCACAACTTCCTTGGTTCGTTGCTCTATCTCTCCCCTTTTTACCCCATCGATCGATGACGCCTCTTCTCCCCTCACCTGCGGCGGCTCCTATCCCCTGAGCACGACCATGCGCTCCCCTCGCGGCGATCTTCTCCTCCTCTTCACCCATACTCTCTCACAGCCCTTTTCAGTCGTCGCCTAGCTACCTCCGTCCTCTCACCGCCAAGGAACATACGAGCCACTGCCGGCGCTGTCTCTTCTGGCAACTGGCAAGTGACCCCGCCACGCCGTCCACGGCACCACCTCCATCACTGATCCCTATTTTCTAGCTCTCATGGACTGCTCGTGAGTTGTTGCCCTCCTCACCGTCAGGACAGCTGCGAGCCTGTTGCCGTTTGTTGCCATGGCCCATGGATCTTCTCTGCTGGGTGCTGGCACCTCCAAAGGTATACTAACCTCATCCACATAACCACTACCATCCTCACAGTACACCACACTTTGATTGTGTGATGTTTGCTTTTGTTAAATTAAGGTGATTCAGGTTGTTATGCATTTTTCATTTCAAGCAATTTACCAACTTCATGATTTTTCTTTGATTAAAAGGACTTAGCCACGTTTTCATTGGCCTTTCTTCTCTGAATTTTCCGCCAGTTGACATGACATAGCAGGTAAATTCTGGGTTCCATGTATATGATTGAAGCCGTTACATGCATATTAGTTCTTTACATTGTACTACATAAATCTGCAGGTTAGGATCACAAATTCACAATTGATAAAGTTGTACTTGATGAAAGTTTTGGCTTCCTGGGTTGCTGATAAATCTCAATGGAGTTGAAGGTGACCTGGCAAACACGAACTAATGATTTTATTTTAGAGATCATAAGCAGTTTTCTCTGTACGGTGCCCTTTTTACCAATTTAATAGTAATTACAGTTGATGCCATATATACTAATGGGATTCAACTATTCTTTGCAGGTCACTCACAAGGCAGTGGTTGGTATTACTGTATGTGAAGATTGAATGTTGATAGCATTGAACATAGTTAAGAGGATTTGTTTATCAGATTAGCCTCATACCCAAATTTGTCTTTTAATACTGTATAATATTTTTGTATGGTATTACAGTGCCTTTTATTTCACTACGAATAGTTTCGTTCAAGAAATTTTAGAGGCAAGATATGCTTTTCGCTAACTCTGGTCTCCATTTTTTTGTTTTCAACTTGGACTTTTGTTTAGAGCTTGATTCAGGGCCTCATAGATTTTAGTGAGCGGGGCCTCACAATATAGATGCAATAAATTTCCAATATATATATATATATATATTTCTAGGCCTACTTATTTAATGACTTTCAGAACACTTCTTGTTTCAACATTCCTCTCATGTTTGTTGTTGCTCGCTTACTCCTTCATGCATGCTTCAAATACCTATATTAATACTATTACTATCCAGTTGTTGAGTGACAAATGTTTCAAAGGTAACCATCTTATCTCAGTTTTGGTGTGGCATCTTCGATTTTGTAAGATATAAGTACTATCATATGGTAAGAAAAAGCACAACTGTGTGTGCAGACTAAGAAAGATCTGTAATATAATTAAGACAATTCATTGTACATCAGGCTTTCAATGAACCTATCTCTGCAAATTCGCTACGAGCATGTAGAAAATATGACAGAACCACATGTTTCCGTAGATAAGAGCATGACAATAATTCAAGTGAAGGTCTTTGTCTCTTATAATGCTAAGCGTGCAACTAATTAAGGTTGTGTTTGCTCCAGTGGCATCAATACATTCTATTGATTTACATATCTTTAGGTATTTCTATTATGTCCACCTAACATGATTAGGCGTGTATTATTTACCATATCTAATTGTTTATTCTAAGTTACTTAAATGTTTATCAATGCCCCAAAGATAGTAGGGCTTGCTGGATGTCACTCAAATAAAATCATTCACAAACCAGTTGAGTATTTGCGGGTTTAATTTCCTTACACATTTATATTATTCTTTCCTTGAGACTGACGGGCGCTGCAACGCGCGCATTCCTGTTCTAGTGATCTTTACGAACGTGGTATCCTGCCAAGATGAGGAGGAGCGAGAGCCGCTTGGCCCGAGCCCGATGTTAGATCAGGCTCATGATGACCATGAGAATCTTCTTCTGAGGCCAACCTTAGATCGGACCCCAAAGCTGCTCCCATGGCCCAGGTGTCAGATAAGGTTATGGCTGAGCATGAGAGCATGAGATCGATGTTAGAGCGGATCTCAAAGCTGCATCATCTGGCCGTGATTTTGGATCGAGGTCTAGAGAAACGTTCAGAATCTTTTCCAGGGTGGATGTTAAGTCAGACCTTGAAGCCGTCTTCCTTGATATCGGTGTCAGGCCAAAGCCAGGAAGAGCGTAAGAAATCTCTTTGGAACGGGACTTCAGATTGGCTCCAGAAGTTTGCAACATCAAGCAGCCCAATCCCGGTGTACGATCGGTTCTGGGAACGCCAGAGAGAGGTCGGAATTTATGGCTCACCCACCACCCATCTCGTCACTAACATCAAAGATTCAATCGACGGTGCCAATGACGACACCAAAGTCCTGAAATATTAGATCGGCGTGTCCTCGGCGACAGGTTATCATGTTTTCTCCCTAAATAAAACAATGTGCAATTCTCTCGTGCTTTCCAAAAAAGGGGGCGAGGGCCTCTCCTGGATGCCACTCCACACGGTCATGTAACCTGGCAGCCCATCGTCACTCAAGGATGTGGCCTTACCTGCTGCAAGAGACAACGGTGTACTCCTTCCTGTGGAGGCTCGTGCATGTTCCACGGAGGAGGTGAGCGCATGACCGGTAGGGCTGTTCTTTTTGTAGTAATAAACTAATTGGGTTTTTGTTTTGGTTGGTTCTACGTGCCGAATTAGACCATAAGATTTCACCAGAATTAAGCCCTGACCGGTTCCTTATTAATCGAGATTTGTTTTGAGTGTAACAAACTTATTTATTTGAGTTGTGAGACATTGTAAGGACAACCAAACACTATTTCGTAACTAGGGTGTTTTCAGACGGATATTCGTTTCTGAGCTCGGGCTCAAATGCTCCCGAAATCTCTCCCGTCAGCTCTCATGTGGATATGTGCCTGGTGGCGTATTCATGTGTGTAGAGTAGATGTATGGGAATTAATAAAAACTAGGCATGCAGGTGCATTAAATGTGTAGGCAGCCATTTGGTCAAGGCGGAATAGAAACCAAGCAAACGGCTCAGTTGTTTTCCTGTACTACGCTGAGCCGTCTCCATTCTGCTTCCGACCACTGCCGTCAGTGTCTCCCGTCGTCTTACTTGCAGCCGATTCAAACACAGATGGAGCCATGAGCAGGGGAAGCTGGGATCTATTTTTTTTTCCAAACTCTACCAGTGGATGCCGAATCAAAAGAATGGCTCGCAGTCCAGCTAGTGCAGCGGGGTGGCGTCCACCAGCCAGCTCTGCACAAACTGCATTTACCCGGTTCAAATTTTGAAAGCCAAGACGCACAAACTGGCGTCATGTCAAGCTGCATGCCATGGCTAGATCCAGTAATTACATGTGTGATGACCACAGTAGGAAATACTCAACTCCACATCAGGCATGTCACTCAAAAACTTTCAAACGTGGACAATTTAAGATTTCAGAAATGTGAACCCCAACAATTTATTGATCTACAACAACAAAGTTTACTCATTAATTCAACATGTCTACTGTATTGAATCAAAGGAACAAGCGTGGAGCAAATGTTCGCTGAAACACACCAGAAAATCCTCAGTTTGCAGAGTTTTGCAATCTACAGAATCAAGCATGAAATTTTTCTCAGCTATAACAAGCGGCCGTGTGCACGTGTTCCGTTGGTGTCCTTCCATCCCACAGTTCTTGCATTTGCCATGTTTTTGTCATTTCTTGGGGTCATCCCCAGTTAAAGGCAGGTGGTTCTCTTGTGACCTTCGCGCCGACAAATGCTGCAGAAACATTTTCGCTTGCTCAGCCTCTCGTAAGGAACCTTCTCTTTGCTGTTAGTTGGACGTCCGAGACCTCTCTGCTTATCTGGTGCAGCTAAACCGTGTAGGGCATTCACACTTGCAGACCGGCCACCACTCTCTTCACGACAAGTACCGTTAGTGCCCACAAAATCAACCTCCCCATTGCCTGCCATTCTACCACCAGGCAGAATTGCCAGGCGGTCCTCAAATCCTAACCCGTCCCTTTTCTCGGCGAAAGGAACCCCGCTCACCACCAAAGCTTTCAGGCCGGCAGACATGTGCCACAAGACAGAAGGATAATTCCTTTTAACCAACAGGGGTTCTCCTGTTGCACAGTCATTCTCACAATTCTTATTTAGAGAACATGCTTAGTTTTAGAACTGCAATTCAGATCCGAAGTTGCAAGGTAAATTTGGTCATCATCGGGTAAAATGATGAAAACAAATAATATGCACATCTATGGCAGCCAAAATCTTTCTCATTTTTTTAGAAAAGGAGGATGACCCCCGGCCTCTGCATCTGCGAGATGCATAGGGCCACTTTATTGATTATTCTCGAGGACCTTACAAAGTATTACAACAATATGCCTGAATCTACCATCTTGGCAACATATGGCAGTACTCCTATCCATATGATGAAGGCGTGCTACCTGGGCCACATACCCGGTCTACTCACCTAAGCCTATCATCAAAAGCCAGAAGCCCCAGCCGAGCCACATACCAGGTTTGGGGCATAAACTGGTCTGACGCACTCACATGTGTCGTCGCCGCCATCTTTCACAGGCCCGTCTTCAGAGCAGATATTGAGGCTTCTACCTTGTCAGGCCACTCCGTCATCGACGCCACCTTGATGCCAGACAACTACCTCCACCTGCGCGAGTCCATCACCGCGCATCGGGCGCCGAGTCTCCACTTCACCACGCCGCCGAGATCCGCCGTCATCAATGTGAAGGATGAAGTACCGCTCCACCAAAAAAGGCGCCCGCTGGTCCCTCGATCCCGTGTACGCCTCCAAGAATGACGCCCCCAAGGAGGAAACGACACCAAAGCGCCACCGTCATCCGATCAACTGATCTAGGGTTTCCCCCGAAGGTAGCGGGTAGAGGTCTAGAGCTTCTCCACGGCGATGCCTTCAAGAAGGTAATGACACCACATGGTGCCACCAACGCCGGTTTTGGCATCAAGCCGAGCACACGGTTTCACCCGGATCCGCTCGAAGAACCTCCATCACGTATTGTGCGCACGGTCACCGCCGATCTGAGCCGCCGCATAGAGCGCAAGCCACACCGGCCAGATCAGATCTGTCCGCAGGGCACAACCTGCATGGTGCCGACCCAACCACCAGGCCCTCCATGCCGCCACCGCCGATCCAAGGTCAGATGGTGTGTCGCCGCAGACCCGGCCGCCGCCGCCGAACGCCGCCACGCAGCCCGAGACAGGGCCGGCTGCCGCATCCCACCATCGCCGCCCTTGGCCGAGGCAGCCGCCACGCCGCCGCCGGAAGGCAGGCCCGCCGCGCCGCCAGGCCAGATCGGCCGTACCACCCACGCCGCGGGGCTCCGCACCGCCCGCACGGCGCAGGCAAGAGGGAAGACCCCCGCCACCGCCATCATCCCGGGGCTATAGCCGGCGGCGTCCTTCGGCGGCGGCGGAGGGAAGGGAGGACGGATGGGAACCCCCGGCAGCTAGGGTTTTAGATCCCGCCCGAGTTGCCCGAGCAGGGGCGACGCGGAGTGAGGGGGCCAAAATCTTTCTCATAAATCATTTTATTGGAAACTGGCTTACTTAAGAGCAATTTAGATCTGAAAATTGCACATATAATAAATTTGAGCATCACCAAGTAGCAATATGAAAAAAGCAATGATATGCACAGGTATGGTAGCCGGAAAGTACAAACCAGAACATGATAGTGATGTGGTGAATATTCAACCTAATATGATATGCAGAGGTGTGCACATACTGAATATTCAACCTAACTCGGTCAACCTGGCCTGACCTTGTGGTTCTTTGGCTTAACACCTAAATCCGAGCGCTTCTCCTGGAGACTTGTGATTTCTGAGCTTACCAAGTAGTACCTTTTGGGCCTGCCATGTGAATGATCATTTCAAAGCAAAAACTAGTGATTTGGTGAGAACCAAAATCCAATTTTAGTCAGAAATGCTACTGAACATCTATGTGCATATTTAGTACCAATGCATATTTGGTCAACTTAGCAATTACTTCAAGATTTCAATAGCAGCAATACATGATATCTTTTCTACATAGCTAGGAGGTAGAACTAAAAAAGAAAACAACTTAATGTTCAATGATTTGTAATGCCTGATGCCTCCTCCACAAGAAAATTATTAGTTTCTCTTGAGCACATAAACTAACCCAACCTGATTTTTTAAAGCTAACCGTTACTACATCTGAAACCTTTCACATGTACATCAGACAAATTTTAAAATGCTGTGCCACCTAATCATCATATAACAATATGCATATGTAACAGGCCTAAGCTTTCAGTTAGCTTCATCATTAATTCAAGTGAGACCAAAAATAAATTAATATAGGCCCAGGATGAGCATGTCAATGAACGTACAGCGGTAAACAACACAAAACAATTATCCTCTTCGTCCATCCAGATGTTTCTGGGTTACCTTGTCAATAGATTGCGCGGACGGACGCAGTGGGTGATATCTCCCGCTACCGTCGGTCGCCGCAGCATCGGCCTACCAGCGCCACCACCGTCAACTTGCTGCCGCATCCAGATGCAACATTCCGGGCTTCCTGGCCGGCTGGATTCACTTCGTCAGGCGTTAACAATGCAAGAGGTACTGGATCTGGGTGTTCAAGGCTGTCGACAAACTCCTCCTGGACGAGAAATCTGAAAGAAAAAACAAACAATGGAGGGTGGACAATTCATCGATTCCGTTATTTTGCCGAAGCATGCCGTCAAATAAAAAAACAAAAATAAGGAGATTAACAGATTCATGCAGGAGACAGATCCACTTACCGGTCGACCGTATCCTGCAAGAATTCAAGGCCGGCATCTTCCATCACTGCTACGCCAGGGATTCAAGCAGCCGCCGCAGGTCCAAAGAGTACTCGGATTCGGGCAAAAGACGGCTGAGTGGGGGTGCGACTGGATCCGGTGGGGGATAGGGATGGACCCTGCTCATGTGTGCGCACGTGCATTCCCAACGGCCCAGTTAAGTTCTCTAACGCCTACCAGTCCTTGGCTCAGCACAAAAGCCGACGTCCTGTGCCACGGATCAGGACGGCGCGCGCGCGGGCGCAGACGGCCATACGGTTTGGGTCCACGAAAGGTCCACTGTTCTCTACTGTATAACCGCTGTACGACACATTTTCCCATTTTCTCAGCGCCTTATCAGACCAAAATTTTCAGATCCCATGCTCAAAAAAAAAATTCAGATCCCAAGACTCAGGTGGACGACGAGGATTATGGGAGCATCTGAGCTCGGGAGCCGAATCGCCACGTCCGTTTTTAGACAACTTTGTGTTAAGGCTCGATCGCAAGCAGGCCCAAACACTATTTCCTAATTAGGGATTTTGGACAACTTTGTGTTAAGGCTCAACACCATCATTGCATGTAATTTTCCTTCCCAAAAGAAATATGTTATGAGCCAAGCCATGTTTTACGTACGTCAGTAAACCACTTCACCTCCTGTGGCATGTCGGCGTCTATTACAATAAAACAACCTTCTGGTAATTGATTGAAAGTTAATGTTTTTGGTATTAATTTTCGGTTTTGTATGGAGTGATAGGTAAGGTAATAACACCAATGCAAACCACATAACTACGGAAGGCTTCAGTGCCACATGACTTACGTCAAATCAGGCCATAGACACCACCACTCTCTGAGTCGCAACCCATGATGGCGGCTGTTGATGTTGCTTCGCTCATTACAAGATTGCATAGTGTTGAGCTACTAATTCGGTTGATGGTGGTTTCATATGTCTTGGACTTTGCCTTGCGTCGGAATCCAGGCGCCTTCCATTCTCAGGCCGGGTTGGAGGGGTACCTGTTCAAGACACTTGCTCGCCCAGGTGTGGACCCTCGGTGGGATGTGATCGTGGGCCTGGAAGGCTTCCCCTAGGTGCATGTGCAGCCGGATATGTCTCTGATCCTACTTTTTGTTTTTTGGACAGAGGGTCTGATCCCACATTCCCACTTAAGCATTGACATCTGCTTCCACATAGGCAACTATAAGATGGTATAGACCATTTAACATTATATGCTGGTTTTAGTGCAGAGAATAGTAATATTTCCCAACGGCGAGAGAAGGCAGCAGAGCTTCCGTCACACGGACACAATAAAAGAAATCTACAAGTATGTTAATTCCTTGGGCGTACCTGGCATAGGACAGTATCAACAATTCTAAGGAGTTAACCAAGGAAAACATATACAGGCATCAGCAGATGGAGATGACTTCGACATGAAGGTTTCCGTCCGAGTGTGACGCTGTACATTGAGCAACTTCAGTAAAACATTCTGTAACTAGAACACTGAATGCAAATTCGATGCAAATCATGTAAGACAAACATGCCGAGGTATAGATGATTACATGTAGACAAATTATCTTATGCGTTTGAATGCAAACAGCTAATTAATTTCATCACCATTCACCATTTGCCATATATGTCTCAACAGCAACCATATATTGTAGGGTGTCACAGACAGCCCATTTAGGTTTTGCACATACATCAGTTTACAACACAAGCAGGGGTCTGAGATTACAACAACATGAGTTCACGGCGCCACGTCCGGGTCCCTAAATCACACCATCCAAGTCCAAAACCAGTACATGAATTACAACAACACAGGTTGGTTGGATTGTAACCATCATTATTGATGAATATAAAATGGTGCAATGCATGCATATCACTCACAACCTGGCCCTGGCTGATACTGCTGCGGAGCTTGCAATTGCAGGTGGTACCTCATTTCCATCCTCCAATGGCTTCATCTCCTGCTGCGCCTCGTTAGAGACGAACACAGACCAACCAATGTATCCTTTGACAGCATGGGCAGGAAGTCCATGCATCTCTCCAGCCCTCCTTTTCAGCTCCGCAATTCTTTGATCCAACTCCTGAGTTCGGGTTGGGGAACCATCGTGCTCTTCCAACATCTTCTCTATCTCCGCGATCAGCAACCGCTCCTTCAACGCGTGCTCCCTCAGACGTAGCAAAGACTCGGAACGCTCATGGAAAAGGGACATGAAGCTGACCACGAGAAGAGGTTGGACATCATCGTGATCGAGGCCAATAAAAGCAGAAGCTACAGCACCGCCGCGGACGACCGCGGCACCATCATCTAGCCGCCTGCCCCTCTGCCCAGGCGCCACAGGCAGAACTTCAAACGGAGTGCCTGCGAACTCGCAAGGGAAATGCTGCCTCATGGTAATAACGGCCAGCATCGCCGCATCCTGCAGGGCCTCAAAGAGGCAGTGCCGCGTAGCTTCCAGTTTAACCGACCAGCCAGAGTGTTGCTGTAGCTTGATCCATACTCGATGCCCAGTAACCTGATCCTGACAGGTGATCTGCTCTTCCAGAAACCTTGGTTGGGAAAGTCCACCCAGGTGGCTGATGGCAATCCGCAGAAATAACAACCATCCATCACCTGACAGCTCGTCATCGCTCATGACTCGTGGATGTATTCCCTGCATCCAGCAAATGATGGGATCAGCGTCGCCAATAGTCAATTCAGCACTCAGCAGTATAAAAGAGAAAAAGAAGTCATTATTTCAAAGCTGTAGTTGTATGTATAATCTTATAAATCCGGGCATATAGTCTACAAATATTGCATGAAGCAACCCCAAATACCCTGCAACCACCGCAAAGCGCAAACATAACACCTTATTACATTAATTAAGAGCATCTCCAACAAATGAGGTAAAACAGCGGCGGTGCAAAAAATTGTCTTTTGGGGCCAAAAAACCAGTTACAACAGATGACACATCTCTATTTTGTGATGAAAATTTTTGGGGCAACCTCGAATTTTAGCTGCTGCTGCATATTTCCAGCGCCACTAGCGGCTGCCCAAAAATTTGTAAAGCTGTGGCGGGTCACCCCGGGTATAAAAAATGAAGACCCAAAACCGAACCTGAAAAGACGGAATAAAAACCGGTTTGCAAAACTACAGGACCGAACTAAGTATGGTCAAATCGATCCTCTGCTATGCAGGACCGAATAGTCCATACAGACCGATTTAAAATCCCACATGCACACCACAATATCCAGGTCATGTTTATTTAATCTTTTGAAAAATAATCAAACTTGAAAATGTGACTGCAGCTTAGAAGGCACTGACCTGTTCAAACACAGACAGCCAACTATTAACTTCGGTGCTTATGTTTCCAGAGGATCTCATTTCATCATCATAAAGATTATCTATATGATCCAGCAATCCATCCTGGCACAAATAAACTAAGCATTAGGTGCTTCAAACACAAGACATGGGATTAATGCTTTAAGACCAATCAGTTAGAAGCGAAGTTGGTTAGCACAAAAGTGTCTTTCTTCGGTGCCCTCTGGCCGGCCTCATGTTTCCAGATAATCTTCAAACACACAGATGAGAAACTAAGCTAACCTTTGCTCCTGAATATTCTTCCTGTCCATTTTCTGATAAATTGTATTGTTGAAATGGACTTTGAGGCAATAGAGGGGGAACAGCCATCTCTGGTGGACCTGAAACAGATGTCGTGATAGGGTTAACTCACAGTGTATTTAGTCCCAGTGGAAATACGCATGCAATTCAACCATACCTAAACAAGCTACTGATGATGATATATGAAAACTGCAAAAGGCACATGACCGAGCAAAACTTGATAAAGAGTTATCAGTTTAATTGAATTATTGGGTTTCTCAATTTTATACCATGCATTAACATAATTACTAATATCTAGAATCACATTAGTTTGAAACTTGCCATCAAATTTGGGCTTGGAATTCACACCAGTAGCACTATCAATTTGCTCCAGCTCTCCAAGGTGAGGCTCGATCATTCTGTGTTCAGGAACAGAAGGGGTTGTGGCTTGAAAATTTTCACCATAGGTGTCTCCATGATGCCCACTAATGAAGTCGGTGCCCTGGCAATGTTCAACTGGAATTAGGAAATATCACAAATAGACATATATATATCTAGGATACTGGGGACTAGGGAAAATAACCTTCATGCTTCTAATAGGTCCCTGACCTTGCTTGATCTCATCCTCGGAGCCTGGAAGTGTTGATAAAGGAACGGGCATCGGTGAATCAAAAGAAGCTTTCTGGCATACTGCTGATCCTGAAAGTTCCTTTCTCATCTGCAAAAATAAAAAATGAAAATAAAAATTGGTTCAAAAAATCATCAACCTAAAACATGAATAGATTAATCATAAATTTATCAGCGCTCCTGAGTTTCGTCAAAAAAAAACTTTAGGTTGATGTTCATTATTTTTTTTATGGGTCAACGGCGGGCTTACGCCTGCCTGAATCTTTATTACCAAACCAAAGAAGCCACTACAAGAGAGCAGAGTTATAGGTGGGGAGGAACAAAGAAGAAATTACAAAGCATAGTAAAAAAAACGACTATAATCTCTCAGCAAGGTGGAATAACATAGAGGCCCAGTCATTTAGCAAAGCTTTTTTCTGAATATTTCTGCAGCGATGAGCCCACAGATTCAGGTTGTTTTCTGTGGCTCTAGCGATGGAGTGTAGAACCTGGTGCTCGGAGCGAAAAACCATGACATTCCGCCATTTCCAGATGCTCCATAATAGGGACATGAGCACCGTGGAGCAGGTTTTGTTTGTCAAATACACATATCCCAGGTGTGAAGCAGCCCCAGAGGTGTAACATGACATAGACTAGTTATCTCCTCCCAGAGAGGGTTTAGTTGGGGGCAATGAAATAGCAGATGAACAATAGATTCAGTCTGGCTGCAAAAGGGGGGAGGTGTCCGAAGTGACGATGTTTCTGTAGAATCGCCTTTCATTGGTAAAAAGGCGATCTTTGTGGGCGAGCTATGAATATTCTGCATTTATTCGGGACGTAGTTCCTCCAAATGGCCGGAGCCAGGTGATCTCCCGGTGTTCACTGCCAGACTGCCTTGTATGCAATTTTAGTGGTTAGCGGTTTACCTAGCTCCCTCAAAATCCTTCTGTCTGCAACCTGCAAATTCAAGTTTACCAAGGCCAAAGTAGTGGGCAAAGAAATAAGCTTGCAAGTAGCCGTGAATGACAACCTAGGGGCAAGGTCTAAAGTAAGGTCGCGCGTTGCCAAAACCCTAGCCACGGATAGTTTTCCTGTTGGAGTGGGTGTAAAGAGCAGGGAATTGCTGAGCAAGGGCGGTATGAGATAGAGGAAGCCACAAATGAGACTAAAAAGCCATGGTAGAGCCACCCCCTAGCAGAACCTTGGTAATGGAGCGGTACAAATCTAGGCCTTTCATGATACCTTGCCAAATAGGAGCGCCCCCTTCCCCCCTCGCATCGCCCCGCGCGCAACCGAGGGGGAACCCTAGTCTCCACCGCAGCCAGCCCCCCCCCCCCCCCCCCCCCCCCCCCCCCCCCCCCCCCCCCCCCCCCCCGCGCCTCCACCTTTCCCTCCTCCCTCGTTGCCACCCGAGGGCACAACCGGGCAAAGCCTGTCGCCGCCGGTGGCGGCAGGGATCCTCTCATCCCCTCGTTCGGCAGCCTCAGTGCGGATCTTGGTGGCGGGATGGGGTGCATCGCTGGCCAATGGGCGGTGCAGCGCGGCAGCGCGCCGATGCCATTGGTTGGTGGCGGGTGGCAGCCCCGTGTCGGGCGTCCTAGTGGCGGGGCACTCGTGCTGGCCGGATGCATTGTCTGCGCTTGGGGCGCGCGGATCTGTCCCTCGCAAGGTGCGGGCCGTGGGCGGCCTGGGCTGCGGGTGGCCGCCTCCTGCCGTGGCGGTCGGCTGGTGGGGGTGGCGGCGCAGTGGCGGTGGTGGTTCGTGCCACTGGTGGCGCTGGTGGCGGTGTTTGCTTCAGCTGGCCCTTACGCGCGGCGACCTTTGGCGGCGAGGGTAGTGGCACTCCTACTGCAGGACGGCTCGGGGCTGCCCCTCGGGGTCCCGTCATGGATGTGGGCTACCACGGCATGGTGGTGGCTCATGGAGGTGGTCTAGGTCATTTCATGGCAGCAACAGGATTTTTTCGGCGTCGTTCGATTGGTGTGCGTCCTTGTCGACCTTCGATTCCCCCCCTCATCGTTCGGGCGCTACCTTCATCGAAGGGTTGGTCCTCTCCCAGTTGCGGTCCATCGCTCGTCTCACGCTCGACAGCAGAACCAAGTGAGTCTCGCGCCCGGCAGCAGGACCAAGCTCGTCTTGCGCTCGAGAGCAGGACCGAGCTCATCTCACGCCCGGCGGCAGGACGGGCCGATGGAGGCTAGTTTTGGCCGGCCTATTGGGTCTCGGCGCTGGCGGCAGCTCGAGCGTGCAAAAGGCGGGGCCTTTCCACTTGTCTCTTTGGTTGGGGTAGCGGTGGGTGGCAGTGAGGTGGCGTCGAGGTCTTGGATGACAGGGCGGCGGCCCTGGTGGTCGTGTCACGGTGCTCATCGGCAAAGCCCATGGCTTGGTGCTGCCTGATAACCATGGTCGTGTGGGCGACATGGTCGCCCAGGTGTGGTGTTTGGTGGCGATGAGTATTGGCCGAGGTGAAAATCTATTCTATCTCCGGACGGACTAGTGGCGGCGAAGCTCCTTCCCTTCTTGAAGGCGTCGTCGCCGTGATCACTGCACGTCGTGTTGCTCCTGGGGAAACTCTGACCCTCGGGTCAGGCAATGGCGACGCTCCAGTGTCATATCCTTCTTGAAGGCGCCGCCTTGGAGCCCACAGTTCGTTGTATGCGGCTTCATCTCTTCACGATGGCGTGTTCACGGTCGAGGACCCAGCTACTCTTGTAGTGCTTGGGGTGGTGTTGTTGCACTCAGCGCCTATGTATCCTTCCTTGGGTGTACGCATGTGTTGTGTTGGCATGTACCAGGTTGTTTATGATCGTTTCTTTATATATAAAGCAGGGCGAAAGCCATTTTCGGCAACGGTGTACACACGAGATCCCAAGCCACCTTGCATTGACCGCCCGTAACTAATTCCTGGCCAGATCATAAAAGGCCCTACAATGCTTCTCAATCTCAAGTAAGGACGACTCGACGCCCCCTCCTCCTCCTGCGTCGCCCCCACGAGGCGGCCGGGGGGCAAGCCTAAATCCTGTTGGTCCCCGCCCCTCTCATCTCCTCCCTCGCCACCGCCCAAGGGCGTGGCCAGACGAAGCCCAGCCGTCACCGGCGGCGGCCAGGCCTCATGGTGGTGTGGTAGCGGAGCATGGAGTTGTGTCGGGCAACATACCGGTGTGGTAGGCGGAGCTCCGATGCCTCTACTTCCCCGTGGCGGGCGAACAGGTGATGGGTCCTGCTTGGCTCTCCAGGATCGGCGGCGGCACGTCCGGATCTGGGGCCAGGCAACGCGGGCTGAGGGTCGCACTGGCTGCAACGTCTCAGCAGCGACATGTCGATGGACAGGTTAGCTGGACTCTGACTACTCCGGCGGGTGGGCAACGACGGGCAGCGTGGATGGGCTCCCCTGTGAGCTTTCTTGGTGGTTGGCGGCGGATATTGGAGGTTTCCCTTGCCGATGGACGGGTGTGTGTTGGTGGCCTTGGGTGGAGCTACGCCAGCTGCCGAGGTGGGGTGACACAAGGGGTGTCCAGTCAGGAGGTAGGCTGGAGGGATGGGAGGCGCCGACGACCTCGGGCCACCCGTCACTGGCACAGGGGTGTGCCAGTCGTGGATGCATCCGCTCCCCCTCCTCCCCCTTTCCCCGACCGTGTGCGGGCTGATGCAGCTCCGACGTTGTTCGAGGCAGGATGTATGTTGCGGTTTTGGCGGTCAGGTGCGTCCTTTGGACCAAATCCGGTCACTTTGGCTGGTCCTGGGGGCGTCTGGATGCAGGGCGGCGGCCCTGGCGGTGGGAGATGCGACGTTCTTGGGTGGAGCATGCGTTTCAGGTGCGGGTGCGCAGCCATGGTCACGCAGGTGGTTGGTGGAGCTAGGGTGCGTCGGAGGGGTGTGAGCGTTGGGGTACACCACTTGCTCAGGGGCCGACGGTGGCTACGCCCGTGGACGCCATATATTTCATGAAGGCTCCGTCGTGGTGTTCCCACTGCTTGGTGATGCTCCGGGTGAAAAGTTGTTCTTCGAGATCAGACGGTGCTGGCTACACATGGTCGTGCCCTTTTGGAGGCACCGTCTTGGGAGTCCTTACTCCATCGTTATCTGCCTCGCCTCTCCTCGGAGGATAGCTTGTGATGGAGGTCTCCATTGGCTCCAAGCGATTTAGTTTGGTAGTCGTTGAGGTGGTGTCGCGGTGCTCAGTATCTTGTCTTGGGTGTGTGTTGTGTGCGGTGGTGGGTGTGTTTGTATCGGTATGCTTGTATGATCGGTGCTTTATATATAAAGCGGGGCAAAAGATTTTTTCGGTAATCTCAAGTAAGGTCCCCACAACAGAAGGAAGCTCGTGGCATAGATCGTCACGAAGCAAACAAGAATAGCTCTGCCTGCCAAAGACAAAAGCAGGCAACGCTAGCCAGCCAGACGCCGGTCAATCTGGTCAATAACGAAGAAGAAATCCCAAAGATTAAGCTTGTGCATGGATAGAGGTAACCCCAAACAAGATTGAGGGAACGAAGCCACAGGGCAACCCAGGATCGCCACCAGCCTCGCGGCCAACACAAGGTCGACATGAATCGGAGCGAATGTGCTTTTGTGGAAGTTAATGGTAAGCCCGGTTGTCTCGGAGAATTGCAGAAGAATGCGCTTAAGAGTGTGGAGCTGAATAACGTCAGGAAGAAGGATGATTAAAGTGTCATTGGCATACTTCAGTGCATGGCCGATGTTCATCGATCGGGTGGGAGAGCAAACCATTGCTGGAGGGATGGATGATTAACCTCTTAAGCACATCAGCAACGATGATAACAAATATGGGGAGAGGGGGTCCCCTTGTCTCAAGCCCCTGCAGCACTGGAACCCCGGTCCAGGCCTGCCATTAAGCAGCACGGAAGAGCTGGAAGACTTGTTTAACTGCTGAATACAAAGACATCAAGCTGAAGGAAAACCCTTTGTGCGCATAATTAAGGATAAGGCTTCCCAAGGTACAGAGTCAAAAGCTTTATGAAATGAAGTTTTAGAATAATTGCAGGTAATTTCCTCTTGCAGCAAGTTTGAACAATGTCCGCAGCATGGATAAAGTTCTCTGCGATCCCATGCCCTCTAATAAATCTGGTTTGTTCATTGTGGATGAGGTGGTTGATGAAAGGTTGGGCTCTAGATGAAAGGCATTTAGAAGCAATTTGATGAAGCAGTTTTGAAGAGACACAGGGCGAAAGTTCTCCGGTTTGGAAGCATCACATTTTTTTGGAAGCAGCACGATTAGTGCTCGGCTGATGCGTTTAAGATCTACTATACCGCCATGGATATCGGTTAGAAGATGAAGAAGGTCCAATTTAACTAAATCCCAATTAGCTTCGTCAAAGGCTGGTCCAAGGCCGTCCAGCCCTGGGCTCGCACTATCACTCATGGCCCAAAGGGCGGTCTTGATCTCGTCCAAGGTAAAACTCATGCCGATAAGGCTTTGAGAGCTCACTAGCCTGGGCAGCAGTGTGGGAATTATGAAGCATGAGGGAGTCCAGGTCAAAGTAGAAACGAGTGATGTTGCTGATCCCAACAAGGCTTTTAAAAAAGTTTGGCAGGATGGCATCTTTATCGGCATGCGCGTAGCAGCATCTCCGTGTGCTAAAACTAGGGTGGTTTAATCTGTCGTTGGAAAGCGTTTTAATTTGATTTTTACAATGTCGAACAGAAGCACAGACGTGCACGTAGGGGGAGTTCTCGTCACCCAAGACGGAATCCTTAATTTTTGCTCGTTGCCTCCAGACTCCAGTAGGCAGCGATCGCGGCGTTATGGCGGTGAAGAGAAAGTTTAACCGCGACACGAAGTTGCAGTTCGTGGTTGGAAAGCCACCTAGCATCATCAAGCTTGTCGAGGAAGTTGATGGTGGTGTGACAGTTCAGAATTAGCGTCTTCGGCGATCTCCGATTGGCAGACCAGTTCTTGGCCATGTTCCTAGTGCGCTTGATTTTCAGACAGAGGATACCTGCCGAGCCAAGGTGAGCATGATTGCTCCCCACACTATTCCAGTTAACTTTATATTTGAACAGAGAAAAGTTTAAAAACGACCTATCAAGACGGAAGATCGAGGTTTTGGGATAGTTGTCAAAGCTGTTAAACAAATGGGGACATGATCCGATGTGGTTCTAGCAACCGAAAATAGTGAACTATCAGGGAATTTTGAGCCCAATCCACGTCAGCAAGAGCACGGTCCACACGCACCAAAACCAGCAAGTCTTGCTGATTTTACCACATAGACCGCCTGTCCAGAAGCGGAAGGTCCTGAAGCTGCAGAGAGTTAATACTTAATAGTCCAGGAGAACATGTTTGCTTGTGAGAAGTTGAAGTTGTTGTGAGATTTACCGGACGGCCTGTGAGTTAAATTGAAGTCTCTGATAATTGTCCAGGGACCCGAGATTTGCGGCAGCAGATGGGATAAGGATTGCAAAAAATCCTGTTTAATGGCATGGTCGCAAGGGCCGTAAACCTTGGTGACAGCAAACTGAAGATCGTCAGACACAGACTCGAACCAGCAAGTTGGAATCCCACGCAGTAACAATCCCACCCGAGGCCCCAATGGTTTGATGTTCATTTAATTTCTCGCGGATGATACAAAGAGGAAAACAATAAGTTCGTCGCTGAAGCCTAGATCAGCGAGAAATGATCAACGAACCCCCGGGGCCAGGAACGATCTACCCAACCCAACGCCCCGGCGATCCAAGGAGACGCGAGCGACGCAGCATCTG
Organism: Triticum urartu; assembly: GCF_003073215.2. Lineage (NCBI taxonomy): Eukaryota > Viridiplantae > Streptophyta > Magnoliopsida > Poales > Poaceae > Triticum > Triticum urartu. Next base: position 453,659,251 of record NC_053026.1, on the reverse strand, counting down.
TGCCCGCTGGAGGTCGGCGGCGGCGCACCGATTTCGCTCGAGATGGGGGTTAAGTCGGACGCACGCACCTCAGATGTGGAGGAGGAGCCGAGCACGGCGTCGGCGAGGGCGCTGAGGGGGTTGGCGGATGAGGACGACGAACCCGGCGCCGCGCAGCCGGCGCGACCGGTCACCAGATCGCGCATGCCCATCCTCGCCGACCACGCCGACCGCGTGTCCACGGGTAACCGACGGCGTCGCGCGGGGCGTTGCTGACGTTGGTGGTGGTGTGTTGGAGGCGGCTTCGATCTGGGGGTTTTGACTTTTGAGTCGACCGGCACTTGTCTCGGGCCCTGTCTACGGCTATTTGTATCGTCGGCGATTAGGGCTTCCCCCTTGTCTGACGCCACTTTGCCACCCCGCGTGGGAAAATTGCGATGGCCCATTTTATTTTATTTTGAGATGGATGTGATGGCCCATTTGAATTGCATGAATTTCGTGCCAAATTTTATGATAAGTTTTTCTTTTTAGTTGGAGATTTTATGAGAATTTTGACACTAAAAGAACCGAAGAGGGCAATTTTAAACATAATTCAAACAAAATACAATTTTCCCCAAAAAATAAACATGATTTCGACTACTTCATACTATTGCTCCAAACTCAAATACATGTCTCAGGACTTAAAACATGTCTACACTTCCTACCAAGTGAAATAGGTTTAATTTGTTATTTGTTTTCTCAAAAAAATTATCCAATCTTTCACAAATTATCCAAAACAGGCCACTTACAAGTGTTTGTGTGTGCAACCCTGTAGAAACTGTGCTAAGATGGATAAAGGAAAAGGGCCACTAAGAGCGTGCATCATTTGATAGATCATCACAATATAAGCAACTTTCTTGTTTGAGTTTGAGTTGCAAAAACCTTACAAGAGCACACTATTTCATAATTAGAGCTCTCAGACGTCGACCTGGTCTTAAGGCTCGGGATGTTGATTGCATGTAAATTTTTGTTTTAAATTACCAAACCACTCTACTTCATGTGTTATATATCAGCGTCTATTCCTCAAAAAAGCGTTCTAGAGATTAAATGCACATAAGCTTTTGGTTATTGATTTACGGCTTTGTATGAGCTGTTAGGCAACACCAATGCAAACCACATAACTACGTGAAAGTCAAGAAATGTGAGGTTGTCCATTAAATAGGTCATAGACATGGGCTGTCAACAAAAACAACATCTAAGAAATTGAATGTACGTAACTTCTTGGATGTTTTTTTATTTTTGTATGAGGTGTTAGGTAAACCGATGCAAACCACGTAGCTATGTAAAAGGCCAAGCACTACCAGAACAATAAATGTATTGATGCTACCAACAAGTGCACAACGTGCAATACAAAGGGAAGAAGTAAAGGAAAAACTTCAATACAACACTCGGTTGAGTCACGTGGTTTTCACCTACTCCTTAATAAGGAAAATGATTAGATTGACTTATACCATAGCTCAAAAAATAATGTAGTTTTCTTCCCACAAACTCCCCAAGATGTATAGGATAACTCAGTCAAATGAGATCGATTGTCTTTTGGAATGGAATTTCACGAGGAAAACCACCAGCCTTTCATAAAAATGGGGCCCAAAATCCGGCGAAGGATCGCTGAACAGGTTCATGATCACAGACCACTTAAACTATTTTGCTAAACTGCAACCAATAAATATGTGCTCATACATGAGCTGTGTCATGATTAGCACAAAGAGGGCAGGCAACATTATCCATTGATCCTAGGTTTCAAGTTGTGTTTAAGAAGGATTCTTTTTTAAAAGAAGGCTCGAGACAAGCCCAGCTTTGAATTAATAAAGTCATCAAGCGGCAACTATGATTTTGACACTTTATATTATTGCTCCAAATTCCAAACTCAAATGCATGTCTTAGGACTTAAACTTGCCTACTCTTCCTACAAAGTGAATCGGGTTTAATTTTTTTGATTAATTTCTCAAAACTACATTATTATTTTATCCAATCTTTCAAAAATTATCCTAATCAAGCCACTTGTTAGTGTTTATTTGTGCGACTACATAAACATTGTTCTGTGATCGACACAGACACCACCAATAGGAGAAGGGACACTAATAAAGTGTGACATTTGATGAGCTCGCCACAATATATACATCCTGCTTGTTTGAGTTTGAGTTGCGAGAATGTTACAACTTACAAACACACACTATTTTGTAATTAGGGTTCTTGGACGTCAACTTGGTCTTAAGTCTCGAGACGTTGATTGCATGTATTTTCATTTCAAAAATCTCTATTATCAATCAAGCCATGTGTAAACGTTGTCAAACCACTCCAGTTCATGTGATATGTCGGTATCTATCCCAAAATAACCTCCTATAGATTAAGTGCATCTAAGTTTTTGGTTATTAGATTTTTTTAGTTTTGTATGGAGGTGTTGGGCAACAACGATGCAAGCCACATAATGTAAAAGCCCAACATTGTGAGGACTTCCATCAAATAGGTCATATACACATCACTTCTTAATAACAACTTCCGAGGTATTGAATGTACAAAACTTTTTTGGGTAAGAAGTTTTTGGTTTTATATGAGGTGTTAGCTAACACCGATGCAAGCTACGTAACTATGTAAAATGTCGAGTACTACGAGGACTTCCATCAAATAGGTCATAGACACAACCTTGACTTTAATTAAAAGGGCCACTTTAGAAGTTAACGTGTATGTGATATGACCAACGGCGGAGCTATGTACAAGGTTGAGGGGGTCGTCAACCCCCCCCCCCCCCCCCCCCCCCCCCCCCCCCCCGCCCAAATGACATTTATTTTTTACTAGGTAGTAATTGCCCCTGCAGCTTTGGGACAGGCCCATCTTGCCATCCACATGCACCCACAAGCCCATCATCACACTTCACGCACAGGCTTCGGCTGCTTTGCCTCTATTCCCCAGCCACCCTCGGGCACGCCTGCGCGTCCATCCATGAATTAGGCAATCATCCACCATGTCGCCGCACTACCTCGACCCTGACGCCGATTGGAAGCTCATCACCCTGATCCGCGCACCGCCGGCTAACTGACACCGAGGAAGGAGGAGGGGCAAGAACGTGTTGGGGAACGCAGTATTTAAAATTTTTACCTACGATCACGCAAGATCTATCTAGGAGATGCATAGAAACGAGCGGGGAGAGTGTGTCCACGTACTCTCGTAGACCCAAAGAGGAAGCGTTTAGTAACGCAGTTGATGTAGTCGAACGTCTTCGTGATCCAACCGATCCAAGCACCGAATGTACGGCACCTCCGCGTTCAGCACATGTTCAGCTCGATGACGTCCCTCGATCTCTTGATCCAGTTGAGGACGAGGGAGAGTTTCGTCAGCACGACGACGTGACGACGGTGATGATGAAATTACCAGCGCATGGCTTCGCCTAAGCACTACGACGATATGACCGAGGTGTGTAACTGTGGAGGGGGCACCGCACACGGCTAAGAGAAGACTTGGTGTGCCTTTGGGGTGCCCCCTCCCACGTATATAAAGGGGGGAGGAGAGGTGGCTGGCCCAAGGGGGCGCGCCATGGGGGGGAGTCCTACTTGGACTCCCGGTCCAAGTAGGATTCGCCCCCCCCCCCTTTCCTATTCCCCCTAGGAGAAGGAGGGAAGGAGGAGGAGAAGAGAAGGAAAGGGTCCCCCCCAACCCTAGTCCAATTCAGATTGGGCTTGGGGGGCGCGCGCCACCGCCTCCTCTCTCATCTAGGGCCCATGAAGGCCCATTAACTCCCCGTTGGGGTTCCGGTAACCCCTGGTACTCCGGAAAATGGCCGAACCTTTTCAAAACCATTCCGGTGTCCAGACATAACCTTCCAATATATCAATCTTTATGTCTCGACCATTTTGAGACTCCTCGTCATGTTCGTGATCTCATCTGGACTCCGAACAAACTTCGGTCATCAAATCACATAACTCATAATATAGATCGTCATCGAACGTTAAGCATGCGGACCCTACGGGTTCGAGAACTATGTAGACATGACCGAGACACATCTTCGATCAATAACCAATAGCGGAACCTGGATGCTCATATTGGTTCCTACATATTCTACGAAGATCTTTTATCGGTCAGACCGCATAACAACATACGTTGTTCCCTTTGTCATCGGTATGTTACTTGCCCGAGATTCGATCGTCGGCATCATCATACCTAGTTCAATCTCGTTACTGGCAGGTCTCTTTACTCATTCCGTAATACATCATCCCGCAACTAACTCATTAGTCACATTTCTTGAAAGGCTTGTAGTGATGTGCATTACCGAGAGGGCCCAGAGATACCTCTCCGATACTCGGAGTGACAAATCCTAATCTCGATCTATGCCAACCCAACAAACACCTTCGGAGACACCTGTAGAGCATCTTTATAATCACCCAATTACGTTGTGACGTTTGATAGCACACAAGGTGTTCCTCCGGTATTCAGGAGTTGCATAATCTCATAGTCAAAGGAATATGTATAAGTCATGAAGAAAGCAATAGCAATAAAACTGAATGATCAACATGCTAAGCTAACAGATGGGTCTTGTCCATCACATCATTCTCCCAATGATGTGATCACGTTCATCAAATGACAACACATGTCTATGGTTAGGAAACTTAACCATGTTTGATTAATGAGCTAGTCAAGTAGAGGCATACTAGGGACATTCTGTTTTGTCTATGTATTCACACATGTACTAAGTTTCCGGTTAATACAATTCTATCATGAATAATAAACATTTATCATGATATAAGAAATTTATATAACAACTTTATTATTGTCTCTAGAGCATATTTCCTTCAGACTGCGCCTGAGACCGTCGTCTTCGGCTCTTCGCCACTGGCCGGTCCGGTGGTCGTTCATGTTGGTCGGCCGGCCATCCTCACCGGCTACTCCATCCCATACGAATTTGGCTACTGGACTTTGTAAGTGCCCTGTGCCCAGCTCAATTGCAAGTTGCAACCTTAAAATATTGGAATTTGGATCCCCTGTGTGCAGTGTTGCATGTACGACGGTGAAATTAGGAAAACTGCGAGCATCACTAAAATTTGGAGTTTCTTGTAGTTTCATGTATGAGTTTGATTAGTATTTAGTAATTAGTGTACCTATTCATCTTATCTAATTTGGGATTTCTTGTTTCTTGCACCACGGATTTGTCTGTTGATATGTAGTACTACTTCTTTTTTTATTGTTAGTTGGCTCACAGAATGTCATTGAGGTTCGAAGGCTGATGCTATAAGTAGACAAGTTGTATATTTTGATGCAGTCAATTCTCATAAGGAGTATATATTTCTAATTATACATGCATTTTGCAACCAATATGGATAATAATACGTATAAATTTTCCAGGAGGCTACAGGTTCTGGTTTGCTGTGGGGTTTTTTTGTCATCCCCCCCCCCCTCCGCCACTAGATATGACGAGGCTAGTGCGAGATAATACATCGTTTCTTCTGGGTTGCAGAGGGAAACATTTAATTGTTTTAAACAAACTTGCAAGCACAACAAATAATTATTTTGTTATGAGGGTTTTGTACGAATATGTGTCGATGCTCAAGATGTTTGCTGATGGTGTAATACACAGGGGTGGTGTCTTTGTGGGGAGCCCGACAACAGGCAAGCCACGGGGACCGGAAAGCCCACTAAGAGGCTAGCGACAGGAAGGAGCCCGGGGGATCGAATAAGACATCTAGAGACCATCTTGGCCCCCAAGTCTACATGAAGGCAAGCAAATTGGATCTATCCCTTGTAAAACCCTAGTCACTTTGTCCATATAAGGAGGGGCTATGGGGCTCTTATTCTCATCTACTTTTGTAGACCTAGACTCAACGTAGCAAAATACAAAACCCCCATTGTAATCCATTGCATGAGGTATCTTACCATGAATACAAACACAAAACAGGACGTAGGGTATTACTACTCATCGTAGGACCAAACCTGGGTAAACTCTCTGTGCGACCTTCATCCTAGTACTTCCGTCCACGCTCGCTACCCTACCGAGGGCACTGACGGATGTACCCTCAGTTGCATATACATTTCTTTGGGAAAAATATATGAATCAAGTTTTCTGTTATTACATTTTTTTGAAGGGGAATTAGACTTTGGTTTTGTAGTGTGTGTTAGGGCAAGATAACAGTTGCATGTGCAAATCTCCATGTGTTCTCAAGGAAAATGTATAATTTTACTATGCAATCTTTGCATGCACAACCAAAAAAAATATTAAGTAGCTAGGTTTTTAGGATGACATTGCGCTAGTGATCAAGGTGTTGGTTGCATATAGCGAAAATGTATTATCTGCCATACCATATGTAACATTAACAAATCACTCTACTCCGTGTGATACACTCCTATCGAAACAATGTCATGTGTGTTAGGCAACTCAGGTCATGCAAGGCCATATTCCATGAGATTGTGATCAAGCGTGCACGCTAGGGGTGGGGTAAGAATAACATCATAGGGAGACAGTACATGTAAAGAAGGTCGTGCGAGGGCGAGGCAATCTAAAGGAGAAAAGCAATGAGAAATTTCAAAAAAAATGGGTATCCAGTTTAGCCAACGTCGACCGTTGTCGCCATTTACTATCACATGAAGCTCACACGAAGACTAGATGTCATGAGTTCACTGACTGCTTGTTAAGGAAGCAAATCAATTGGACTAACTTATATGAAAGCTCAGAAAATCATGTAGTTATGTTCCCACAAATTCATCAATATGCATTGGAAATAACTCCGTCAAATGAGCATGGATCGACTTTTTGGAATGGAAATGAAAGCTCTCCGGGAAAACAACCAGTTTACAAGGAATGGGATCTGAACTCCCGCAAATGATCGGCCCATGATGCCACAGACTTTTGAATTTGTTTCACAAAGCTACAACCTAAAAAGATGTGTGTGGATGCCTTGTCATGGTTACCACCTGTTGGAAATATGAGCAATTTACCAAATGATTTTATTAATAGAAATATTAGATAAAGCATGACTAATATAACATGGATAAAAGTAGTCATGCGATCTGATACAGAGAAGGTAAATAGCATCTTCATATATGAACTACAACCAAACATGTCTAAAGCAGATAGTAGAACAGGTTGCATAAATAACGTAGAACCTAACATATGTAGGACAGACACTAGAGCAAAGAACTGCGAGAGAACCTCTAACAGAAAGAGCAAGAACACATACGGGACAGCAGCAGCAGTAGCACTGGACTTGGGGTCGGTGTCGTCGCCAGCCATGTCGTCGAGAAGGTCGTCGACGTCGGGGAAGAAGTCGTCGTCGGGGAAGTAGTCGTCGGAGTCCGGGGCGTCCGTGACGAAGAAGTCAGTAGTCGCGCTGAGCGCTCCCCAAAAACCTTATCACCCTTTTCCCGTACAGGACTCAAAAGGTGCGGTTCCGGAGGCCTACTGTCCTGACCTGCGGTGCACACCGCAAGCCGGAATGAGGAAGAACGTAGCAGCAGCACAGTGCTCAGGAACTTGTGGCGAGAGGAAGAAGAGGTTCTAGTGTGTCTCTCTGGGAGGAGCGACCTCCCTTTTATAGGCACGGGAGAGGGACGCGAACAGGCTACGATGGGAGGTGAAGCAACGGAGGGAGACGAAGCGAACAGGCAGTGGTCGAAGAGGCGCGCCGTTCGAATTTAGTGTCCACTTCAGAAAATGTTTCAGCTCCTGCGTGACCTTTCGTATACCCGTCGTGAGTGGCAAAAATTTAGACATCGGCTCGGCTCATACCCACAACCCGCAACCCGCAACCCGCGGTGCGGCGCGGCGTGACGAGGCGTGGCGTGGCGTGGCGAGGCGGGCGGCGGAGGAGGAGCGCGCGTGGATGTCCCTCTTGTTCTCATCCTCATACATGTGGAGAAAGGTCCAATTCCCTCTAAACTAGCAATGTGGGACTAAACTTTGTTCCACCTCTTGCCTTGCACGAATGGGATGCGTGGGCCTCTAGGATTTATTAGGAATTTCTGAAACTGCTATTGAGCTATGCCCAAAAATAGACAAAATTCCAGCAATCCCCCACCAGATCCCAGAGGCACACAAAATTTGTCTTTGGTTCCAAAACACTGTTTTATATACCGGTGCTGCAGTGGAGACTGTTAAGTTGAACTTCCACCTAGAACTCTATGCTACACTAGTAAGCAACTTGAAAAGTGGACTGGGCTTTGAACTGCAAGTTTTCTGCCAATCTAGCTTCACATAAAGCCTTGACCGATACGTGGCTACCGTGGGTCTTCCCCGCGGGTGGAGCTTATGCGTCATACTCCGAGACCTTTCATGAGTTTACTAGAGAGAACCCTACTCTCATAGATTGCGACGTTTAACAATCAGACTCATATAGGTGTGTTCTTGAAAAGATGTTCTGCAGGACAACATCTCTGCTTAAAAGAGCCACTTAGAACACATTAAGATATACATCAACCTGCCATGCAGATTAGAAGAGTATTGCATCTTCATGGAGTAGTATTATTAATAGTAAGGATACTCTCCTCTCAGTTGACCAACAGCTTGTCTTCCACATCTAATTCACGGGATCTCCGATCACAAAGAATAGGTTACCACTATGAACAACTCATATTGTGGGTCTCATACCCATCTCTCTCGATGCATTATCTATCACATTACGTGATAGACCCTTAGTAAAAGGATCTGCCAGATTTTTAGACGTTTGGATATAATCCAATGCAATAACTCCGGAGTTTTTCATTTTTCCTGATAGACTTTAACCTTCTCTGAACGTGTCTTGATGATTTCATGTTATCCTTTGAGCTGCTCACTTTCGTGATCACAGTTTGATTGTCGCAGTTCATAAGGATACCCGGTACAAGTTTCTCAACAACCGGCAAGTCATTCAAGAGCCCGCAAAGCCAATCTGCTTCGACCGTAGCTGTATCTAGTGCTGTGAGTTCTTCTTCCATTGTTGACCTTGTTAAGACGGTCTGCTTGTAAGACTTCCAAGAAACAGCGCCACCTCCATGAGTGAATACATAACCGCTCATGGCCTTTATCTCATCAGCATCTGAGATCCAGTTTGAGTCACTATACCCTTCAAGCACCTTTGGGTGCCCAGTGTAGTGAATTCCATAATTCGCAGTGCCTTTCAAATAACGCAAAACTCTCTCTATAGCTTTCCAATGCACATATCCTAGTTTTGAAACAAGCCGACTCAGTTTGCTAACAGCAAAAGAGATGTCAGGTCTTGTAGCACCGGCTAAGTACATAAGCGAGCCAATAATCTGAGAATACTTCAATTGGTCTCTAGCAATTCTTCGATTCTTTCGAAGCAACATGATACGTCTCCAACGTATCTATAATTTTTGATTGCTACATGCTATATTATCTACTGTTTTAGACATTATTGGGCTTTATTATCCACTTTTATATTATTTTTGGGACTAACCTATTAACCAGAGGCCCAGCCCAGAATTGCTGTTTTTTACCTGTTTTAGGGTTTCGAAGAAAAGGAATATCAAACGGAGTCCAAACGGAATGAAACCTTCGGAAACGTGATTTTCTCATCAGATAAGATCCAGGAGACTTGGAACCTCCGTCAAGAAAGCCACGAGGTGGTCAAGAGGGTAGGGGCTCCCCCCCTAGGGCGCGCACCCTGCCTCGTGGGCCCCTCGAAGCTCCTCCGATGTACTTCTTCCTCCTATATATATCCACGTACCCCCAAACGATCGGGGACGGAGCCAAAAACCTAATTCCACCGCCGCAACTTTCTGTATCCACGAGATCTCATCTTGGGGCCTGTTCCGGAGCTCCGCCGGAGGAGGCATCGATCACGGAGGGCTTCTACATCATCATCCAAGCCCCTCCGATGAAGTGTGAGTAGTTTACTTCAGACCTACGGGTCCATAGTTAGTAGCTAGATGGCTTCTTCTCTCTTTTTGGATCTCAATACAATGTTCTCCCCCTCTCTCGTGGAGATCTATTCGATGTAATCTTCTTTTTGCGGTGTGTTTGTTGAGACCGATGAATTATGGGTTTATGATCAAGTCTATCTATGAATAATATTTGAATCTTCTCAGAATTATTTTATGTATGATTGGTTATCTTTGCAAGTCTCTTCGAATTATCAGTTTGGTTTGGCGTACTAGATTGGTTGTTCTTGCCATGGGAGAAGTGTTTAGCTTTGGGTTCGATCTTGCGGTGTCCTTTCCCAATGACAGAAGGGGCAGCAAGGCACGTATTGTATCATTGCCATCGAGGATAACAATATGGGGTTTTTATCATATTGCATGAAACTATCCCTCTACATCATGTCATCTTGCTTAAGGCATTACTCTGTTTTTAACTTAATACTCTAGATGCATGCTGGATAGCAGTCGGTGAGTGGAGTAATAGTAGTAGATGCAGGCAGGAGTCGGTCTACTTGTCTCGGACGTGATGCCTATATACATGATCATACCTAGATATTCTCATTGTCGGAAATATGCCCTAGAGGCAATAATAAAATGGTTATTATTATATTTCCTTGTTCATGATAATTGTCTATTGTTCATGCTATAATTGTGTTATCCGGAAATCGTAATACATGTGTGAATACATAGACCACAACACGTCCCTAGTGAGCCTCTAGTTGACTAGCTTGTTGAACAAAAGATAGTCATGGTTTCCTGACTATGGACATTAGATGTCATTGATAACGAGATCACATCATTAGGAGAATGATGTGATGGACAAGACCCAATCCTAAGCATAGCTTAAAGATCGTGTACTTCGTTTGCTAGAGCTTTTCCAAATGTCAAGTATCATTTCCTTAGACCATGAGATTGTGCAACTCCCGGATACCGTAGGAGTGCTTTGGGTGTGTTTGGGTTTCGTAGTAATTTCAAAAAATTTCCTACGCACACGCAAGATCATGTGATGCATAGCAACGAGAGGGGAGAGTGTTGTCTACGTACCCACGCAGACCGACTGCGGAAGCGTTGACACAACGTAGAGGAAGTAGTCGTACGTCTTCACGATCCAACCGATCAAGCACCGAAACTACGGCACCTCCGAGTTCGAGCACACGTTCAGCTCGATGACGATCCCCGGACTCCGATCCAGCAAAGTGTCGGGGAAGAGTTCCGTCAGCACGACGGCGTGGTGACGATCTTGATGTACTACAGCAGCAGGGCTTCGCCTAAACTCCGCTACAGTATTATCGAGGACTATGGTGGCTGGGGGCACCGCACACGGCTAAGGAATAGATCACGTGGATCAACTTGTGTGTTCTAGGGTGCCTCTACCTCAGTATATAAAGGACTAGAGGGGGGAGGCTGGCCGGCCAAGGTGTGGCGCGCCAGGAGAGTCCTACTCCCTCTGGGAGTAGGATTCCCCCCCCCCCAATCCTAGTTGGAATAGGATTCGCGGAGGGGGAAAAGAGAGAGAGGGGGCCGGCCACCTCTCCTAGTCCTAATAGGACTAGGGGAAGGGGGAGGCCGCAGCCCATGTAGGGCTGCCTCTTCTCTTTTCCACTAAGGCCCATCATGGCCCATTTAGCTCCCGGGGGGTTCCGGTAACCTTCCCGGTACTCCGGTAAAATCCCGATTTCACCCGGAACACTTCCGATATCCAAACATAGGCTTCCAATATATCAATCTTTACGTCTCGACCATTTCGAGACTCCTCGTCATGTCCGTGATCACATCCGGGACTCCGAACAACCTTCGGTACATCAAAATGCATAAACTCATAATATAACTGTCATCGTAACCTTAAGCGTGCGGACCCTACGGGTTCGAGAACAATGTAGACATGACCGAGACATGTCTCCGGTCAATAACCAATAGCGGGACCTGGATGCCCATATTGGCTCCTACATATTCTACGAAGATCTTTATCGGTCAGACCGCATAACAACATACGTTGTTCCCTTTGTCATCGGTATGTTACTTGCCCGAGATTCGATCGTCGGTATCCAATACCTAGTTCAATCTCGTTACCGGCAAGTCTCTTTACTCGTTATGTAATACATCATCCCGCAACTAACTCATTAGTTGCAATGCTTGCAAGGCTTATGTGATGTGCCATTACCGAGAGGGCCCAGAGATACCTCTTCGACAATCGGAGTGACAAAACCTAATCTCGAAATACGCCAACCCAACATGTACCTTTGGAAACACCTGTAGTACTCCTTTATAATCACCCAGTTACGTTGTGACGTTTGGTAGTACCCAAAGTGTTCCTCCGGTAAACGGGAGTTGCATAATCTCATAGTTACAGGAACATGTATAAGTCATGAAGAAAGCAATAGCAACATACTAAACAATCGGGTGCTAAGCTAATGGAATGGGTCATGTCAATCAGATCATTCTCTTAATGATGTGATCCCCTTAATCAAATAACAACTCATTGTTCATGGTTAGGAAACATAACCATCTTTGATTAATGAGCTAGTCAAGTAGAGGCATACTAGTGACACTTTGTTTGTCTATGTATTCACACATGTATTATGTTTCCGATTAATACAATTCTAGCATGAATAATAAACCTTTATCATGATTATAAGGAAATAAATAATAACTTTATTATTGCCTCTAGGGCGTATTTCCTTCAGTCTCCCACTTGCACTAGAGTCAATAATCTAGATTACACCGTAATGATTCTAACACCCATGGAGCCTTGGTGCTGATCATGTTTTGCTCGTGGCAGAGGCTTAGTCAACGGGTCTGCAACATTCAGATCCGTATGTATCTTGCAAATCTCTATGTCTCCCACCTGGACTAGATCCCGGATGGAATTGAAGCGTCTCTTGATGTGCTTGGTTCTCTTGTGAAATCTGGATTCCTTTGCCAGGGCAATTGCACCAGTATTGTCACAAAAGATTTTCATTGGACCCGATGCACTAGGTATGACACCTAGATCGAATATGAACTCCTTCATCCAGACTCCTTCGTTCGCTGCTTCCGAAGCAGCTATGTACTCCGCTTCACATGTAGATCCCGCTACGACGCTTTGTTTAGAACTGCACCAACTGACAGCTCCACCGTTTAATGTAAACACGTATCCGGTTTACGATTTAGAATCGTCCAGATCAGTGTCAAAGCTTGCATCAACATAACCATTTACGACGAGCTCTTTGTCACCTCCATATACGAGAAACATATCCTTAGTCCTTTTCAGGTATTTCAGGATGTTCTTGACCGCTGTCCAGTGATCCACTCCTGGATTACTTTGGTACCTCCCTGCTAGACTTATAGCAAGGCACACATCAGGTCTGGTACACAGCATTGCATACATGATAGATCCTATCGCTGATGCATAGGGAACATCTTTCATATTCTCTCTATCTTCTGCAGTGGTCGGGCATTGAGTCTTACTCAATTTCACACCTTGTAACACAGGAAAGAATCCTTTCTTTGCTTGATCCATTTTGAACTTCTTCAAAATTTTGTCAAGGTATGTTGTTTGTGAAAGTCCAATTAAGCGTTTTGATCTATCTCTATAGATCTTTATGCCTAATATGTAAGCAGCTTCACCGAGGTCTTTCATTGAAAAACTCTTATTCAAGTATCCCTTTATGCTATCCAGAAATTCTATATCATTTCCAATCAGTAATATGTCATCCACATATAATATCAGAAATGCTACAGAGCTCCCACTCACTTTCTTGTAAATATAGGCTTCTCCGAAAGTCTGTATAAAACAAAATGCTTTGATCACACTATCAAAGCGTTTATTCCAACTCCGAGAGGCTTGCACCAGTCCATAAATGGATCGCTGGAGCTTGCACACTTTGTTAGCTCCCTTTGGATCGACAAAACCTTCTGGTTGCATCATATACAACTCTTCTTCCAGAAATCCATTCAGGAATGCAGTTTTGACATCCATCTGCCAAATTTCATAATCATAAAATGCGGCAATTGCTAACATGATTCGGACAGACTTAAGCATCGCTATGGGTGAGAAGGTCTCATCGTAGTCAACCCCTTGAACTTGTCGAAAACCTTTTGCGACAAGTCGAGCTTTGTAGACAGTAACATTACCGTCAGCGTCAGTCTTCTTCTTGAAGATCCATTTATTCTCAATTGCTTGCCGATCATCAGGCAAGTCAACCAAAGTCCATACTTTGTTCTCATACATGGATCCCATCCCAGATTTCAGGGCTTCAAGCCATTTTGCGGAATCTGGGCTCACCATCGCTTCTTCATAGTTCGTAGGTTCATCATGATCTAGTAGCATGACTTCCAGAACAGGATTACCGTACCAGTCTGGTGCGGATCTCACTCTGGTTGATCTACGAGGTTCAGTAGTATCTTGATCTGAAGTTTCATGATCATTATCATTAGCTTCCTCACTAACTGGTGTAGGTGTCACTGAAACAGTTTTCTGTGATGTACTACTTTCCAATAAGGGAGCAGGTACAATTACCTCGTCAAGTTCTACTTTCCTCCCACTCACTTCTTTTGAGAGAAACTCCTTCTCTAGAAAGTTTCCGAATTTAGCAACAAAAGTCTTGCCTTCGGATCTGTGATAGAAGGTGTATCCAATAGTTTCCTTTGGATATCCTATGAAGACACATTTCTCCGATTTGGGTTCGAGCTTATCAGGTTGAAGCTTTTTCACATAAGCATCGCAGCCCCAAACTTTCAGAAACGACAACTTTGGTTTCTTGCCAAACCATAGTTCATAAGGCGTCGTCTCAACGGATTTTGATGGTGCCCTATTTAACGTGAATGCGGCTGTCTCTAGAGCATATCCCCAAAACGATAGCGGTAAATCAGTAAGAGACATCATAGATCGCACCATATCTAGTAAAGTACGATTACGACGTTCAGACACACCATTACGCTGTGGTGTTCCGGGTGGCGTGAGTTGCGAAACTATTCCACAATTTTTCAAATGTACACCAAACTCGTAACTCAAATATTCTCCTCCACGATCAGATCATAGAAACTTTATTTTCTTGTTACGATGATTTTCAACTTCACTCTGAAATTCCTTGAACTTTTCAAATGTTTTAGACTTATGTTTCATTAAGTAGATATACCCATATCTGCTTAAATCATCTGTGAAGGTGAGAAAATAACGATATCCGCCACGAGCCTCAATATTCATCGGACCACATACATCTGTATGTATGATTTCCAACAAATCTGTTGCTCTCTCCATAGTACCGGAGAATGGTGTTTTGGTCATCTTGCCCATGAGGCATGGTTCGCAAGTACCAAGTGATTCATAATCAAGTGGTTCCAAAAGTCCATCAGAATGGAGTTTCTTCATGCGCTTTACACCGATATGACCTAAACGGTAGTGCCACAAATAAGTTGCACTATCATTATCAACTCTGCATCTTTTGGCTTCAACATTATGAATATGTGTGTTACTACTATCAAGATTCAACAAGAATAGACCACTCTTCAAAGGTGCATGACCATAAAAGATATTACTCATATAAATAGAACAACCATTATTCTCTGATTTAAATGAATAACCGTCTCGCATCAAACAAGATCCAGATATAATGTTCATGCTTAACGTTGGCACCAAATAACAATTATTTAGGTCTAATACTAATCCCGAAGGTAGATGTAGAGGTAGCGTGCCGACTGCGATCACATCGACTTTGGAACCGTTTCCCACGCGCATCGTCACCTCGTCCTTAACTAATCTTCGCTTGATCCGTAGTCCCTGTTTCGAGTTGCAAATATTAGCAACAGAACCAGTATCAAATACCCAGGTGCGCTACTGCGAGCTCTAGTAAGGTACACATCAATAACATGTATATCACATATACCTTTGTTCACCTTGCCATCCTTCTTATCCGCCAAATACTTGGGGCAGTTCCGCTTCCAGTGACCAGTCTGCTTGCAGTAGAAGTACTCAGTTTCAGGCTTAGGTCCAGACTTGGGTTTCTTCTCTTGAGCAGCAACTTGCTTGATGTTCTTCTTGAAGTTCCCCTTCTTCTTCCCTTTGCCCTTTTTCTTGAAACTAGTGGTCTTGTTAACCATCAACACTTGATGCTCCTTCTTGATTTCTACCTCCACAGCTTTCAGCATTGCGAAGAGCTCGGGAATAGTCTTGTTCATCCCTTGCATATTATAGTTCATCACGAAGCTCTTGTAGCTTGGTGGTAGTGATTGGAGAATTCTGTCAATGACGCAATCATCCGGAAGATTAACTCCCAATTGAATCAAGTGATTATTATACCCAGACATTTTGAGTATATGCTCACTGACAGAACTGTTCTCCTCCATCTTGCAGCTATAGAACTTATTGGAGACTTCATATCTCTCAATCCGGGCATTTGCTTGAAATATTAACTTCAACTCCTGGAACATCTCATATGCTCCATGACGTTCAAAACGTTGTTGAAGTCCCGATTCTAAGCCGTAAAGCATGGCACACTGAACTATCGAGTAGTCATCAGCTTTGCTCTGCCAGACGTTCATAACATCTGGTGTTGCTCCAGCAGCAGGCCTGGCACCTAGCGGTGCTTCCAGGACGTAATTCTTCTGAGCAGCAATGAGGATAATCCTCAAGTTATGGACCCAGTCCATGTAATTGCTAGCATCATCTTTCAACTTTGCTTTCTCAAGGAACGCATTAAAATTCAACGGAACAACAGCACGAGCCATCTATCTACAATCAACATAAACAAGCAAGATACTATCAGGTACTAAGTTCATGATAAGTTTAAGTTCAATTAATCAAATTACTTAAGAACTCCCACTTAGATAGACATCCCTCTAATCCTCTAAGTGATCACGTGATCCAAATCAACTAAACCATAACCGATCATCACGTGAGATGGAGTAGTTTTCAATGGTGAACATCGTTATGTTGATCATATCTACTATATGATTCATGCTCGACCTTTCGGTCTCCATGTTCCGAGGCCATATTTGCATATGCTAGGCTCGTCAAGTTTAACCTGAGTATTCTGCGTGTGCAAAACTATCTTGCACCCGTTGTAGATGGACGTAGAGCTTATCACACCCGATCATCACGTGGTGTCTGGGCACGACAAACTTTGGCAATGGTGCATACTCAGGGAGAACACTTCTTGATAATTTAGTGAGAGATCATCTTATAATGCTACCGTCAATCAAAGCAAGATAAGATGCATAAAAAGATAAACATCACATGCAATCAAATCTAAGTGATATGATATGGCCATCATCATCTTGTGCTTGTGATCTCCATCTCCGAAGCACCGCCATGATCACCATCGTCACCGGCGCGACACCTTGATCTCCATCGTAGCATCATTGTCGTCTCGCCAATCTTATGCTTCCACGACTATCACTACCGTTTAGTAATAAAGAAAAGCATTACATCGCGATTGCATTGCATACAATAAAGCGACAACCATATGGCTCCTGCCAGTTGCCGATAACTCGGTTACAAAACATGATCATCTCATGCAATAAAATTTAGCATCATGCCTTGACCATATCACATCACAACATGCCCTGCAAAAACAAGTGGACGTCCTCTACTTTGTTGTTGCAAGTTTTACGTGGCTGCTACGGGCTTAAGCAAGAACCAATCTCACCTACGCATCAAAACCACAACGATAGTTTGTCAAATAGACTCCGTTTTAACCTTCGCAAGGACCGGGCGTAGCCACACTTGGTTCAACTAAAGTTGGAGAGACAGTCGCCCGCAAGCCACCTATGTGCAAAGCACGTCGGAGGAACCGGTCTCGCGTAAGCGTACGCGTAATGTTCGTCCGGGTCGTCTCGTCCAACAATGCCGCCGAACCAAAGTATGACATGCTGGTAGGCAGTATGACTTATATCGCCCACAACTCACTTGTGTTCTACTCGTGCATATAACATCAACATAAATAACCTAGGCTCTGATGCCACTGTTGGGTCTCGTAGTAATTTGAAAAAAAATTCCTACGCACACGCAAGATCATGTGATGCATAGCAACGAGAGGGGAGAGTGTTGTCTACGTACCCACGCAGACCGACTGCGGAAGCGTTGACGCAACATAGAGGAAGTAGTCGTATGTCTTCACGATCCAACCGATCAAGTACCGAAACTACGGCACCTCCGAGTTCGAGCACACGTTCAGCTCGATGACGATCCCCGGACTCCGATCCAGCAAAGTGTCGGGGAAGAGTTCCGTCAGCACGATGGCATGGTGACGATCTTGATGCACTACAGCAGCAGGGCTTCGCCTAAACTCCGCTACAGTATTATCGAGGAATATGGTGGCTGGGGGCACCGCACACGGCTAAGGAATAGATCACGTGGATCAACTTGTGTGTTTCTGGGGTGCCTCTGCCTCAGTATATAAAGGAGCCAAGGGGGAGGGGGGCGCCGGCCAGGAGGAGGGCGCAGGAGGAGTCCTACTCCTTCCGGGAGTAGGACTCCCCCCCAATCCTAGTTGGAATAGGATTCCCCGGAGGGGGAAAAGAGAGAGAGGGGGCCGGCCACCTCTCCTAGTCCTAATAGGACTAGGGGAAGGGGGAGGCGCGCAGCCCATGTAGGGCTGCCTCTTCTCTTTTCCACTAAGGCCCATCATGGCCCATTTAGCTCCCGGGGGGTTCCGGTAACCTTCCCGGTACTCCGGTAAAATCCCGATTTCACCCGGAACACTTCCGATATCCAAACATAGGCTTCCAATATATCAATCTTTATGTCTCGACCATTTCGAGACTCCTCGTCATGTCCGTGATCACATCCGGGACTCCGAACAACCTTCGGTACATCAAAATGCATAAACTCATAATATAACTGTCATCGTAACCTTAAGCGTGCGGACCCTACGGGTTCGAGAACAATGTAGACATGACCGAGACATGTCTCCGGTCAATAACCAATAGCGGGACCTGGATGCCCATATTGGCTCCTACATATTCTACGAAGATCTTTATCGGTCAGACCGCATAACAACATACGTTGTTCCCTTTGTCATCGGTATGTTACTTGCCCGAGATTCGATCGTCGGTATCCAATACCTAGTTCAATCTCGTTACCGGCAAGTCTCTTTACTCGTTCCGTAATACATCATCTCGCAACTAACTCATTAGTTGCAATGCTTGCAAGGCTTATGTGATGTGCATTACCGAGAGGGCCCAGAGATACCTCTCCGACAATCGGAGTGACAAATCCTAATCTCGAAATACGCCAACCCGAAGGTAGATGTAGAGGTAGCGTGCCGACCGCGATCACATCGACTTTGGAACCGTTTCCCACGCGCATCGTCACCTCGTCCTTTGCCAGTGTTCGCTTAATCCGTAGTCCCTGTTTCGAGTTGCAAATATTAGCAACAGAACAGTATCAAATACCCAGGTGCTACTTGGCGAGCTCTAGTAAAGGTACACAATCAAAACATGTATATCAACATATACCTTTGTTCACCTTGCCATCCTTCTTATCCGCCAAATACTTGGGGCAGTTCGCTTCCAGTGGACAGTCTGCTTGCAATAGAAGCACTCAGTTCAAGGCTTAGGTCCAGGTTGGGTTTCTTCTCCTTGAGTAGCAACTTGCTTGCTGTTTTTTTGAAGTTCCCCTTCTTCTTCCTTTGCCCTTTTTCTGAAACTAGTGGTTCTTGTTGACCATCACATTTTGATGCTCCTTCTTTGATTTCTACCTCCGCGAGCTTTAGCATTGCGAAGAGCTCGGGAATAGTCTTGTTCATCCTTGCATATTATAGTTCATCACGAAGCTCTTTGTAGCTTGGTGGCAGTGATTGAAGAATCTGTCAATGACACAATCATCTGGAAGATTAACTCCCAGTTGAATCAAGTGATTATTATACCCAGACATTTTGAGTATATGCTCACTGACAGAACTGTTCTCCTCCATCTTGCAGCTATAGAACTTATTGGAGACTTCATATCTCTCAATCCGGGCATTTGCTTGAAATATTAACTTCAACTCCTGGAACATCTCATATGCTCCATGACGTTCAAAACGTCGTTGAAGTCCCGATTCTAAGCCGTAAAGCATGGCACACTGAACTATCGAGTAGTCATCAGCTTTGCTCTGCCAGACGTTCATAACATCCGGCGTTGCTCCTGCAGCAGGCCTGGCACCCAGCGGTGCTTCCAGGACGTAATTCTTCTGTGCAGCAATGAGGATAATCCTCAAGTTACGGACCCAGTCCGTGTAATTGCTACCATCATCTTTCAACTTTGCTTTCTCAAGGAACGCATTAAAATTCAACGGAACAACAGCACGAGCCATCTATCTACAATCAAACATAAACAAGCAAGATACTAATCAGGTACTAAGTTTCATGATAAATTTAAGTTCAGTTAATCAAATTAATTAAAGAACTCCCACTTAGATAGACATCCCTCTAATCCTCTAAGTGATTACGTGATCCAAATCAACTAAACCATAACCGATCATCACGTGAGATGGAGTAGTTTTCAATGGTGAACATCGTTATGTTGATCATATCTACTATATGATTCACGCTCGACCTTTCGGTCTCCGTGTTCCGAGGCCATATCTGCATATGCTAGGCTCGTCAAGTTTAACCTGAGTATTCTGCGTGTGCAAAAACTGGCTTGCACCCGTTGTAGATGGATGTAGAGCTTATCACACCCGATCATCACGTGGTGTCTGGGCACGATGAACTTTGGCAACGGTGCATACTCAGAGAGAACACTTCTTGATAATTTAGTGAGAGATCATCTTATAATGCTACCGTCAATCAAAGCAAGATAAGATGCATAAAAGATAAACATCACATGCAATCAATATAAGTGATATGATATGGCCATCATCATCTTGTGCTTGTGATCTCCATCTCCGAAGCACCGTGGTGATCACCATCGTCATCGGCGTGACACCTTGATCTCCATGGTAGCATCGTTGTCATCTCGCCAAGCTTGTGCTTCCACGACTATCGCTAGCGTTTAGTGATAAAGTAAAGCATTACATCGTGTTTGCATTGCATACAATAAAGCGACAACCATATGGCTCCTGCCGGTTGCCGATAACTCGGTTACAAAACATGATCATCTCATACAATAAAATTCAGCATCATGTCTTGACCATATCACATCACACATGCCCTGCAAAAACAAGTTAGACGTCCTCTACTTTGTTGTTGCAAGTTTTACGTGGCTGCTACGGGCTTAAGCAAGAACCAATCTCACCTACGCATCAAAACCACAACGATAGTTTGTCAAATAGACTCCGTTTTAACCTTCGCAAGGACCGGCGTAGCCACACTCGGTTCAGCTAAAGTTGGAGAGACAGTCGCCCGCAAGCCACCTGTGTGCAAAGCACGTCGGGAACCGGTCTCGCGTAAGCGTACGCGTAATGTTGGTCCGGGTCGTCTCGTCCAACATGCCGCCGAACCAAAGTATGACATGCTGGTAGGCAGTATGACTTATATCGCCCACAACTCACTTGTGTTCTACTCGTGCATATAACATCAACATAAATAACCTAGGCTCGGATGCCACTGTTGGGTTTCGTAGTAATTTCAAAAAATTTCCTACGCACACGCAAGATCATGTGATGCACAGCAACGAGAGGGGAGAGTGTTGTCTACGTACCCACGCAGACCGACTGCGGAAGCGTTGACACAACGTAGAGGAAGTAGTCGTACGTCTTCACGATCCAACCGATCAAGCACCGAAACTACGGCACCTCCGAGTTCGAGCACACGTTCAGCTCGATGACGATCCCCGGACTCCGATCCAGCAAAGTGTCGGGGAAGGAGTTCCGTCAGCACGACGGCGTGGTGACGATCTTGATGTTCTACCATCGCAGGGCTTCGCCTAAGCACCGCTACAATATGATCGAGGTGGAATATGGTGGCAGGGGGCACCGCACCGGCTAAGGAACGATACGTGGATCAACTTGTGTGTTCTGGGGTGCCTCTGCCTCAGTATATAAAGGACTAGAGGGGGGAGGCTGGACGGCCATAGGAGGCGCGCCAGGAGAGTCCTACTCCCTCTGGGAGTAGGATTCTCCCCCCAATCCTAGTTGGAATAGGATTCCTTGAGGGGGGAAAGAGAGAGAGGGGGCCGGCCACCTCTCCTTGTCCTAATAGGACTAGGGGAGGGGGGAGGCGCGCGGCCCACCTTGGGCTGCCCCTTTCTCCTTTCCACTAAAGCCCACTAAGGCCCATATAGCTCCCGGGGGGTTCCGGTAACCTCCCGGTACTCCGGTAAAATCCCGATTTCACCCGGAACACTTCCGATATCCAAACATAGGCTTCCAATATATCAACTTTATGTCTCGACCATTTCGATACTCCTCGTCATGTCCATGATCACATCCGGGACTCCGAACAATCTTCGATACATCAAAATGCATAAACTCATAATAACTGTCATTGTAACGTTAAGCGTGCGGACCCTACGGTTCGAGAACAATGTAGACATGACCGAGACACGTCTCCGGTCAATAACCAATAGCGGGACCTGGATGCCCATATTGGCTCCTACATATTCTATGAAGATCTTTATCGGTTAGACCGCATAACAACATACGTTGTTCCCTTTGTCATCGGTATGTTACTTGCCCGAGATTCGATCGTCGGTATCCAATACCTAGTTCAATCTCGTTACCGGCAAGTCTTTTTACTCGTTCCGTAATACATCATCCCGCAACTAACTCATTAGTTGCAATGCTTGCAAGGCTTATGTGATGTGCATTACCGAGAGGGCCCAGAGATACCTCTCCGACAATCGAAGTGACAAATCCTATTTCTCGAAATACGCCAACCCAACATGTACCTTTGGAAACACCTGTAGTACTCCTTTATAATCACCCAGTTACGTTGTGACGTTTGGTAGTACCCAAAGTGTTCCTCCGGTAAACGGGAGTTGCATAATCTCATAGTTACAGGAACATGTATAAGTCATGAAGAAAGCAATAGCAACATACTAAACGATCGGGTGCTAAGCTAATGGAATGGGTCATGTCAATCAGATCATTCTCTTAATGATGTGATCCCATTAATCAAATAACAACTCATTGTTCATGGTTAGGAAACATAACCATCTTTGATTAACGAGCTAGTCAAGTAGAGGCATACTAGTGACACTTTGTTTGTCTATGTATTCACACATGTATTCTGTTTCCGATTAATACAATTCTAGCATGAATAATAAACCTTTATCATGATTATAAGGAAATAAATAATAACTTTATTATTGCCTCTAGGGCATATTTCCTTCAGGGTGTGCCAAACGTCACAACGTAAATGGGTGACTATAAAGGTGCACTACGGGTATGTCCGAAAGTGTCTGTTGGGTTGGCACGAATCGAGACTGGGATTTGTCACTCCGTATGACGGAGAGGTATCTATGGGCCCACTCGGTAATGCATCATCATAATGAGCTCAATGTGACCAAGTGGTTGATCACGGGATCATGCATTACGGTACGAGTAAAGTGACTTGCCGGTAACGAGATTGAACGAGGTATTGGGATACCGACGATCGAGTCTCGGGCAAGTAACGTACCGATTGACAAGGGGAATTGTATACGGGATTGATTGAATCCTCCACATCGTGGTTCATCCGATGAGATCATCGAGGAGCATGTGGGAGCCAACATGGGTATCCAGATCCTTCGGTTGGTTATTGACCGGAGAGTCGTCTCGGTCATGTCTGTGTGTCTCCCGAACCCGTAGGGTCTACACACTTAAGGTTCGGTGACGCTAGGGTTGTTGAGATATTAGTATACAGTAACCCGAAAGTTGTTCGGAGTCCCGGATGAGATCCCGGACGTCACGAGGAGTTCCCGAATGGTCCGGAGGTGAAGATTTATATATAGGAAGTCAAGTTTCGGCCATCAGGAAAGTTTCGGGGGTAATCGGTATTGCACCAGGACCACCGGAAGGGTCCCGGGGGTCCACCGGGTGGGGCCACCTATCCCGGAGGGCCCCATGGGCTGAAGTGGGAGGGGAACCAGCCCCTGGTGGGCTGGTGCGCCCCCCCCCCATGGGCCTCCCCCTGCGCCTAGGGTTGGAAACCCTAGGGGTGGGGGGCGCCCCACTTGGCTTGGGGGGCAAGCCACCCCCTTGGCCGCCGCCCCCCTTGGAGATCCCATCTCCTAGGGCCGGCGCCCCCCTAGGGGTCCTATATATAGTGGGGGGGAGGGCAGCTGCACCCTAGCACCTGGCGCCTCCCTCTCCCTCCCGTGACACCTCTCCCTCTCGCTAAGCTTGGCGAAGCCCTGCCGAGATCACTGTTGCTTCCACCACCACGTCGTTGTGCTGCTGGATCTCCATCAACCTCTCCTTCCCCCTTGCTGGATCAAGTTGGAGGAGACATCTTCCCAACCGTACGTGTGTTGAACGCGGAGGTGTCGTCCGTTCGGCGCTAGGTCATCGGTGATTTGGATCACGACGAGTACGACTCCATCAACCCCGTTCTCTTGAACGCTTCCGCTCGCGATCTACAAGGGTATGTAGATGGACTCCCCTCTCCCTCGTTGCTAGATGACTCCATATATTGATCTTGGTGATGCGTAGAAAATTTTAAAATTCTGCTGCGTTCCCCAACAGTGGCATCATGAGCTAGGTCTATGCGTAGTTTCTATGCACGAGTAGAACACAAAGCAGTTGTGGGCGTCGATATTGTCAATTTACTTGCCGTTACTAGTCTTATCTTGATTCGGCGGCATCGTGGGATGAAGCGGCCCGGACCGACCTTACACGTACGCTTACGTGAGACTGGTTCCACCGACTAACATGCAATAGTTGCATAAGGTGGCTAGCGGGTGTCTGTCTCTCCCACTTTAGTCGGATCGGATTCGATGAAAAGGGTCCTTATGAAGGGTAAATAGAAATTGGCATATCACATTGTGGTTTTGGCGTAGGTAAGAAATGTTCTTGCTAGAAACCTATAGCAGCCACGTAAAAACTTGCAACAACAATTAGAGGACATCTAACTTGTTTTTGCAGCATGTGTCGCGTGATGTGATATGGCCAAAAGGATGTGATTAATGATATATGTGATGTATGAGATTGATCATGTTCTTGTAATAGGAATCACGACTTGCATGTCGATGAGTATGACAACCGGCAGGAGCCACAGGAGTTGTCTTAATTTATTTATGACCTGCGTGTCAACATAAACGTCATGTAATTACTTTACTTTAATGCCAGAGCGTTAGCCATAGTAGTATAAGTAATAGATGAAGAGACAAATTCAAGAAGACACGATGATGGAGATCGTGATGATGGAGATCATGGTGTCGTGCCGGTGACAACGATGATCATGGAGCCCCGAAGATGGAGATCAAAAGGAGCAAATGATATTGGCCATATCATGTCACTATTTGATTGCATGTGATGTTTATCATGTTTTACATCTTATTTTCTTAGAACGACGGTAGCTTAAATAAGATGATCCCTCGTAATAATTTCAAGAAAGTGTTCCCCCTAACTGTGCACCGTTGCAAAGGTTCATTGTTTCGAAGCACCACGTGATGGTCGGGTGTGATAGATTCTAATGTTCGAATACAACGGGTGTAAGCCAGATTTACACACGCAATACACTTAGGTTGACTTGACGAGCCTAGCATGTACGGACATGGCCTCGGAACACGGAAGACCGAAAGGTCGAGCATGAGTCATATAGAAGATACGATCAACATGAAGATGTTCACCGATGTTGACTAGTCCGTCTCACGTGATAATCGGACACGACCTAGTTGACTCGGATCATGTTTCACTTAGATGACTAGAGGGATGTCTATCTGAGTGGGAGTTCATTGAATAATTTGATTAGATGAACTTAATTATCATGAACTTAGTCTAAAATCTTTACATTATGTCTTGTAGATCAAATGGCCCACGCTAATGTTGCCCTCAACTTCAACGCGTTCCTAGAGAAAACCAAGCTGAAAGATGATGGCAACAACTATACGGACTGGGTCCGGAACCTGAGGATCATCCTCATAGCTGCCAAGAAAGATTATGTCCTAGAAGCACCGCTAGGTGACGCACCCATCCCAGAGAACCAAGACATTATGAACGCTTGGCATTCACGTGCTGATGATTACTCCCTCGTTCAGTGCGGCATGCTTTACAGCTTAGAACCGGGGCTCCAAAAGCGTTTTGAGCAACATGGAGCATATGAGATGTTCGAAGAGCTGAAAATGGTTTTCCAAGCTCATGCCCGAGTCGAGAGATATGAAGTCTCTGACAAGTTCTTCAGTTTTAAGATGGAGAAAAATAGTTCTGTCAGTGAGCACATACTCAAAATGTCTGGGTTGCATAACCGCTTGACTCAGCTGGGAGTTAACCTCCCGGATGACGCGGTCATTGTCAGAATCCTTCAGTCGCTTCCACCGAGCTACAAGAGCTTTGTGATGAACTTCAATATGCAGGGGATGGAAAAGACCATTCCTGAGGTATATTCAATGCTGAAATCAGCGGAGGTAGAAATCAAAAAGGAACATCAAGTGTTGATGGTGAATAAAACCACTAAGTTTAAGAAAGGCAAGGGTAAGAAGAACTTCAAGAAGGACGGCAAGGGGGTTGCCGCGCTCGGTAAGCAAGCTGCCGGGAAGAAGCCAAAGAATGGACCCAAGCCCGAGACTGAGTGTTTTTATTGCAAGGGAAGTGGTCACTGGAAGCGGAACTGCCCCAAATACTTAGCGGACAAGAAGGCCGGCAACACTAAAGGTATATGTGATATACATGTAATTGATGTGTACCTTACCAGTACTCGTAGTAGCTCAAATTTGATCTACAAAGCAGGAGCTGCGGAATAAGCGGAGACTGGCGAAGGACGAGGTGACGATGCGCGTCAGGAATGGTTCCAAGGTCGATGTGATTGCCATCGGCACGCTACCTCTACATTTACCTACGGGATTAGTTTTAAACCTCAATAATTGTTATTTAGTGCCAGCTTTGAGCATGAACATTGTATCAGGATCTCGTTTAATTCGAGATGGCTACTCATTTAAATCCGAGAATAATGGTTGTTCTATTTATATGAGAGATATGTTTTATGGTCATGCTCCGCTGGTGAATGGTTTATTCTTAATGAATATCGAGCGTAATGTTACACATATTCATAGTGTGAATACCAAAAGATGTAAGGTTGATAATGACAGTCCCACATACTTGTGGCACTGTCGCCTTGGTCACATAGGTGTCAAACGCATGAAGAAGCTCCATGCAGATGGACTTTTGGAGTCTCTTGATTACGAATCATTTGACACGTGCGAACCATGCCTCATGGGTAAAATGACCAAGACTCCGTTCTCGGGAACAATGGAGCGAGCAACCAACTTATTGGAAATCATACATACTGATGTGTGCGGTCCAATGAGTGTTGAGGCTCGCGGTGGCTATCGTTATGTTCTCACCCTCACTGATGACTTGAGTAGATATGGGTGTGTCTACTTAATGAAACACAAGTCTGAGACCTTTGAAAAGTTCAAGGAATTTCAGAGTGAGGTTGAGAATCAACGTGATAGGAAAATCAAGTTCTTGCGATCAGATCATGGGGGGGGGAATACTTGAGTCACGAATTTGGCACGCACTTAAGGAAATGTGCAATAGTTTCATAACTCACGCCGCCTGGAAAATCTCAGCGTAATGGTGTGTCCGAACGTCGTAATCGCACTCTATTGGATATGGTGCGATCTATGATGTCTCTTACCGATCTACCGCTGTCATTTTGGGGCTATGCATTAGAGACTGTCGCGTTCACTTTAAATAGGGCTCCGTCGAAATCCGTTGAGACGACACCGTATGAATTATGGTTTGGGAAGAAACCTAAGATGTCGTTTCTAAAAGTTTGGGGATGTGATGCTTATGTCAAGAAACTTCAACCTGAAAAGCTCGAACCCAAATCGGAAAAATGCGTCTTCATAGGATACCCTAAAGAAACTATTGGGTATACCTTCTACCTCAGATCTGAAGGCAAGATCTTTGTTGCCAAGAATGGATCCTTTCTAGAGAAAGAGTTTCTATCGAAAGAAGTAAGTGGGAGGAAAGTAGAACTAGATGAAGTATTGCCTCTTGAACCGGAGAGTAGCGCAGCTCAAGAAAATGTTCCTGAGGTGCCTGCACCGACTAGAGAGGAAGTTAATGATGATGATCATGAAACTTTAGATCAAGTTGCTACTGAACTTCGTAGGTCCACAAGGACACGTTCCGCACCAGAGTGATACGGCAACCCTGTCCTGGAAATCATGTTGTTAGACAATAGTGAACCTTCGAACTATGAAGAAGCGATGGCGGGCCCGGATTCCGACAAATGGCTGGAAGCCATGAAATCCGAGATAGGATCCATGTATGAAAACGAAGTATGGACTTTGACTGACTTGCCCGATGATCGGCGAGCCATAGAAAATAAATGGATCTTTAAGAAGAAGACAAACGCGGATGGAAATGTAACCATCTATAAAGCTCGGCTTGTCGCTAAGGGTTATCGACAAGTTCAAGGGGTTGACTACGATGAGACTTTCTCACCCGTAGCG
Source organism: Triticum urartu (assembly GCF_003073215.2). NCBI lineage: Eukaryota > Viridiplantae > Streptophyta > Magnoliopsida > Poales > Poaceae > Triticum > Triticum urartu. The sequence goes on along the minus strand of NC_053026.1, from coordinate 453,630,892 downwards.
AAGCTGAAGTCCGTCCGAATCATGTTAGCAATTGCCGTATTCTATGATTATGAGATATGGCAAATGGACGTCAAAACGGCATTCCTTAATGGTTTCCTTAAGGAAGAATTGTATATGATGCAGCCGGAAGGTTTTGTCGATCCTAAGAATGCTGATAAGGTGTGCAAGCTCCAACGCTCGATCTATGGGCTGGTGCAAGCATCTCGGAGTTGGAACATTTGTTTTGATGAGATGATCAAAGCATTTGGGTTTACGCAAACTTATGGAGAAGCCTGCATTTACAAGAAAGTGAGTGGGAGCTCTGTAGCATTTCTCATATTGTATGTGGATGACATACTGTTGATGGGAAATGATATAGAATTCTTGGAAAGCATAAAGGCCTACTTGAACAAGTGTTTTTCAATGAAGGATCTTGGAGAAGCTGCTTACATATTAGGCATCAAGATCTATAGAGATAGATCGAGACGCCTCATTGGTCTTTCATAGAGTACGTACCTTGACACGATATTGAAGAAGTTCAATATGGATCAGTCAAAGAAGGGGTTCTTGCCTGTATTGCAAGGTACAAGATTGAGCACGACTCAATGCCCGACCACGGCAGAAGATAGAGAAAAGATGAGTGTCGTCCCCTATGCCTCGGCCATAGGGTCTATCATGTATGCTATGCTGTGTACCAGACCTGATGTAAACCTTGTCGTAAGTTCGATAGGAAGGTACCAAAGTAATCCCGGCATGGAACACTGGACAGCGGTCAAGAACATCCTAAAGTACCTGAAAAGGACTAAGGATATGTTTCTCGTTTATGGAGGTGACGAAGAGCTCGTCATAAAGGGTTACGTCGATGCTAGCTTTGACACAGATCTGGATGACTCTAAGTCACAAACCGGATACGTGTATATTTTGAATGGTGGGGCAGTAAGCTGGTGCAGTTGCAAGCAAAGCGTTGTGGCGGGATCTACATGTGAAGCGGAGTACATGGCAGCCTCAGAGGCAGCACAAGAAGCAATCTAGGTGAAGGAGTTCATTACCGACCTAGGAGTCATACCCAATGAGTTGGGCCCGATGACTCTCTTCTGTGACAACACTGGAGCTATTGCCCTTGCCAAGGAGCCCAGGTTTCACAGGAAGACCAGGCATATCAAGTGTCGCTTCAACTCCATTCGTGAAAGTGTTCAAAATGGAGACATGGATATTTGTAAAGTTCATACGGACCTGAATGTGGCAGATCCGTTGACTAAACCTCTCCCTAGAGCAAAACATGATCAACACCAGAACTGTATGGGCGTTCGATTCATCACAATGTAACTAGATTATTGACTCTAGTGCAAATGGGAGACTGTTGGAAATATGCCCTAGAGGAAATAATAAAATGGTTATTATTATATTTCCTTGTTCATGATAATTGTCTATTGTACATGCTATAATTGTGTTATCCGGAAATCGTAATACATGTGTGAATACATAGACCACAACACGTCCCTAGTGAGCCTCTAGTTGACTAGCTCGTTGATCAAAAGATAGTCATGGTTGAAGGAAATATGCCCTAGAGGCAATAATAAAGTTATTATTTATTTCCTTATATCATGATAAATGTTTATTATTCATGCTAGAATTGTATTAGCCAGAAACATAATACATGTGTGAATACATAGACAAATAGAGTGTCACTAGTATGCCTCTACTTGACTAGCTCATTGATCAAAGATGGTTATGTTTCCTAACCATAGACATGAGTTGTCATTTGATTAACGGGATCACATCATTAGGAGAATGATGTGATTAACTTGACCCATTCCGTTAGCTTAGCACTTGATCGTTTAGTTTGTTGCTATTGCTTTCCTCATGACTTATACATGTTCCTATGACTATGAGATTATGCAACTCCCGTTTACCGGAGGAACACTCTGTGTGCTACCAAACGTCACAATGTAACTGGGTGATTATAAAGGTGCTCTACAGGTGTCTCCAAAGGTACTTGTTGGGTTGGCGTATTTCGAGATTAGGATTTGTCACTCCGATTGTCGGAGAGGTATCTCTAGGCCCACTCGGTAATGCACATCACTATAAGCCTTGCAAGCATTGCAACTAATGAGTTAGTTGTGGGATGATGTATTACGGAACGAGTAAAGAGACTTGCCAGTAACGAGATTGAACTAGGTATTGAGATACCGATGATCGAATCTCGGGCAAGTAACATACCGATGACAAAGGTAACAACATATGTTGTTATGCGGTCTGACCGATAAAGATCTTCGTAGAATATGTAGGAGCCAATATGGGCATCCAGCTCCCGCTATTGATTATTGACCAGAGAGGTGTCTCAGTCATGTCTACATAGTTCTCGAACCCGTAGGCTCCGCACGCTTAACGTTCATTGACGATATAGTACTATATGAGTTATGTATGTTGATGACCGAATGTTGTTCGGAGTCCGGGATGAGATCACGGACATGACGAGGAACTCTGGAATGGTCCGGAGATAAAGTTCGATATATGGGATAGTAGTGTTTGATCTCCGGAAGGGTTCCGGAATTCACCGGAAGGGGTTCCGGATGTTTCCCGAAATGTTTGGGCACGAGAACACTTTATCTGGGCCAAAGGGGAAAGCCCACGAGGCTTTTGGAAAGTGCAAAAGGAAGTTTTGCGGAGACCAGAGGCTAGATGCCAGGAACCCTGGCGTCTAGGGGGTAGACGCCGGGAACCCTACGTCTAGCCCTGGAGTCCGAGAAGGACTCTTGCCTTTCGGGTGAAACCGACTTTGAGGAGGCTTTTACTCCAAGTTTCGACCCCAGGGCTCAACATATAAATAGAGGGGTAGGGCTAGCACCAAAGAGACATCAAGAAACACCAAGCCGTGTGCCGTCAACCCCGTCCCCTCTAGTTTATCCTCCGTCATAGTTTTCGTAGTGCTTAGGCGAAGCCCTACGGAGATTGTTCTTCACCAACACCGTCACCACACCGTCGTGCTGCCGGAACTCATCTACTACTTCGCCCCTCTTGCTGGATCGAGAAGGCGAGACGTCACCGAGCCGAACGTGTGTAGAACTCGGAGGTGCCGTGCTTTCGGTACTTGGATCGGTCGGACGTGAAGACGTACGACTACATCAACCGCGTTGATATAACGCTTCCGCGAACGGTCTACGAGGGTACGTAGACAACACTCTCCCCTGTTGTTGCTATGCATCACCATGATCTTGCGTGTGCGTAGGAAATTTTTTGAAATTACTACGTTCCCCAACAGTGGTATCAGAGCCAGGTTTTATGCGTTGATGTAATATGCACGAGTAGAACACAAGTGAGTTGTGGGTGATATAAGTCATACTGCTTACCAGCATGTCACACTTTGGTTCGGCGGTATTGTTGGATGAAGCGGCCCGGACCGCCATTACGCGTACGCTTACGCGAGACTGGTTCTACCGACGTGCTTTGCACACAGGTGGCTGGCGGGTGTCAGTTTCTCCAACTTTAGTTGAACCAAGTGTGGCTACGCCCGGTCCTTGCGAAGGTTAAAACAGCACCAACTTGACAAACTATCATTGTGGTTTTTATGTGTAGGTAAGAACGGTTCTTGGTAAAGCCCGTAGCAGCCACGTAAAACTTGCAACAACAAAGTAGAGGATGTCTAACTTGTTTTTGCAGGGCATGTTGTGATGTGATATGGTCAAGACATGATGCTAAATTTTATTGTATGAGATGATCATGTTTTGTAACCGAGTTATCGGCAACTGGCAGGAGCCATATGGTTGTCGCTTTATTGTATGCAATGCAATTGCGCTGTAATGCTTTACTTTATCACTAAGCGGTAGCGATAGTCATAGAAGCATAAGATTGGCGAGACGACAACGATGCTACGATGGTGATCAAGGTGTCGCGCCGGTGACGATGGTGATCATGACGGTGCTTCGGAGATGGGGATCATAAGAACAAGATGATGATGGCCATATCATATCACTTATATCGATTGCATGTGATGTTTATCTTTTATGCATCTTATCTTGCTTTGATTGACGGTAGCATTATAAGATGATCTCTCACTAAATTTCAAGATAAAAGTGTTCTCCCTGAGTATGCACCATTGCGAAAGTTCGTCGTGCCCAGACACCACGTGATGATCGGGTGTGATAAGCTCTACGTCCATCTACAACGGGTGCAAGCCAGTTTTGCACACGCAGAATATTCAGGTTAAACTTGACGAGCCTAGCATATGCAGATATGGCCTCGGAACACTAAGACCGAAAGGTCGAGCGTGAATCATATAGTATATATGATCAACATATTGATGTTCACCATTGAAAGCTACTCCATTTCACGTGATGATCGGTTATGGTTTAGTTGATTTGGATCACGTGATCACTTAGAAGATTAGAGGGATGTCTTTCTAAGTGGGAGTTCTTAAGTAATATGATTAATTGAACTTAAATTTATCATGAACTTAGTCCTGGTAGTATTAGCATATCTATGTTGTAGATCAATATCTCGCGTTGTTGCTTCCCTATGTTTATTTTGATATGTTCCTAGAGAAAAACTAAGTTGAAAGATGTTAGTAGCAATGATGCGGATTGGATCCGTGATCTAATATTTATCCTCATTGCTGCACAGAAGAATTATGTCCTTGATGCACCGCTAGGTGACAGACCTATTGCAGGAGCAGATGCAGACGTTATGAACGTTTAGCTAGCTCAGTATGATGACTACTTGATAGTTTAGTGCACCATCCTTAACGGCTTAGAATCGGGACTTCAAAGACGTTTTGAACGTCATGGACCATATGAGATGTTCCAGGAGTTGAAGTTGATATTTCAAGCAAATACCCGAGTTGAGAGATATGAATTCTCCAACAAGTTCTATAGCTAAAAGATGGAGGAGAATAGCTCAAGCAGTGAGCATGTGCTCAGATTGTCTAGGTACTACAATCGCTTGAATCAAGTGGGAGTTAATCTTCCAGATAAGATAGTGATTGA